>NW_027136314.1:2100000-2351631 GCF_039906515.1 Pseudorca crassidens | reverse complement strand
AGGCCGCACAGAGTGACGCCCAGGGTCACAGACCTGTCGCAGCTGCTGTTTGTTAGTTCAAGTCCTGCTCTGAGGTGCTCTGTGCCAGCTCTGAGCGACAGGTGAGCTGGGGGTGCTCTGCAATGAGGGCTATGTGCACGGTTCCTGTGTGCCCAGCCCTGCCATGGTACCTGCAAGGGTAGCTCTGTATCCTGGGAAGGGCCTGACCACGAGAGCCCCGTGGGCTGGGGTGGGGGTGGGGTACCTGCCCAGGTGAGCTCCATATTCTGGGATTGGTCTGACCACGAGAGCCCCATGGGCTGCTGGGGACCTGGTAAAGGATGTCAGGACAGTCAGTGAAGCCACCGAGGATATACCTCCAGTTGCTCCTAATTCCTACACCCTGCTGGTCATTCTACCAACCACCAGGACATGGTATTCTGTATTAGTCTTCAATGATGCCTTCTTTTGTATTCCATTAGTCCCAGAGTCACAAGAAATTTTGGCTTGTGAGTGGCAGGACTCAACATACAACTAAAACAATACTTCCGGGCCGTCTTGCCCCAAGGGTGCAAAAATTCCCACACCATCTTTGGGGAAAGCTTAGCTAAAGACCTAAAAGTTCTACCTCTGGAAAAGGAAACCCTCCTTCAGTACGCAGACGACATTCTGATCGCCAGCCCTACTAAGGAGGCCTCTGAACTACCAAGCCAATAAAGGATAGAAGTTGTCCAAGAAAAAGCTCAAATATCACAGACTGCGGTGACCTGCCTGGGCTTCATTCTCACAGAAGGTCGGAGAAGCCCATCCCAGGAAAGGGAAGAAACCATTTGCAGCCTTACCCCTTTCTAAAACTAGAAGACAGCTTAGGGGTTCCTGGGGAGGCCAGGGTTTGCTGCTTCTGGATCCCTAACTACAGTCTACTAGCTGGGCCTCTATATGAAACACTGAAAGGAAAAGATGATGATCCTTTTGAATAGAATCCAGAAGTGGCCTTTCAAGAATGGAAAGAGCAGTCAATTCAGACCCTTGCCCTGGAACTCCCTAATTTAGCTAAACCCTTTGACCTTTACATTCCCGGTGAAAGGTGAATCGCCATTGGAGAATTAGTGCAAAAACTGGGACCACTTGAAATGGAACAATGCAAGAATGCCATCCAGGTAGGATAAACTACGGTCACCAAGGGGCTTGGCCCACTGCCGCATCTGGCCAAGATACTGGCGGTATCTAAAAACCTGGAAATCAGCAGCCCAAAAGGCCACCTCCTTCCTAAGGGAAAAGGACCCCACGTGGTGATCCTAACCACCAACGATGCCCTGAAGTTGCAGGGTTCGCTCCGTGGGCACACCGACCTCGAGTGAGGAGGCCCTCCAACTCCAACATCCAGAGAGATAACCGGGGGCAACAGGGCACCATGACGACTCGTGTGAACATCACTTGACCTGGAGTTTCTCTCATAAAACAATAAGAGTGTGTCCCAAAAGAGTAGACTACTGCTTGCAGGACTTACTGCACCCAGAGGGGAGCTAATAATCTTGGCGGGGGAACCGTATATCACACTGTCACCATAGAAAAGCCTACAGACACCGTGATGATGGTGGCCAATAAGACCGGCTGGACTCCTGTTTACTTCAAAAGGCTGTTGACTCAGTGGTCATCATGGTCCTTGATCACCACTGACCCTGGACTGTCTGGGAGTTGAGCGGGCAGGGCTCTGACACCTGGTGCTGTTTGTACGTTAATTCAGGGGCCTAATTGAAGAAAGCGCAGACTACTGGTCAGAGCATCTAGGCTGGCAGAAACGGTCAGCCTAAGGTGGCCGAACAAATGTGGGGCGGGGTGAAACCGGCCCCCACAGCGTCTCTGCACATCTCTTTCCTGGACCCTTAAAGGTCATTAGAATCTATAACACTTCCAATGCTGGTGCTCAGGTGGACGAGCAGGGAGGCAGGGGGCCTGGGGACAATCAACGTCACCTGGAGGCTGCTGGGGAGAAGCTCTGACCCTCGCCCCCGGGTATTAGGGCTCCCAACTCAGCACTCAGCAGTTACAGAAGAAGTGTCTGCACCCTCAGCACTCCAAGAATGAGGAACGGGACAAAAGGCAGAGGAGGGGTTTGTCCCCAGCAAAGCCCATTAAAAATCCCTGGGAGATAAAAATAGAATCTGGGCAATAAAGTCAAGTCTAACCTTTTTTATCCTTTGTGCTTTGTCTAATTTCACGTGCTCCTAGGGTCCCGCATGCAGAGGTTCCACACCCGGCACTTCAGACCAGATTTCCTAGTGCAGAATGGCTGGGTCGACACCTCAGCTCCTGGGGCCCAGTGCAGACTCCGCGATATAGAGCCTGAGCTGCAGCCAACCTGGCCCTCGAGAGCTCCGCCCCCTCCCTCCCACTGACTCTGACAGGATCTCTACACAGCAGCCCAGCCCACAGCCCACGGGGTAGTGCATGCTCTCACCTCTCCATTCTCTGATCAAAATATAAAGTTTCCTTTGCTTGTGAACCAAACTCAGTCTCGATCTGTTGGCCCCAATGACACTGGGCAGGGGGACACTTGTTGGGGTCCACTCTGGAGGATCAGTAACAGAAATTGAGACTATTGTAACCTCAATGAACAGATGTGTGAGCCAAACTGTAGTTAACATAGAACAGTGTATAAGGCTCGGGTAAAATAAGATGTTTCTAACACTTCCATTTGATATTTCCATCACTTTATTATAAGCAAGTTCAGTGAAAAGGTTTGTCTTATTTGTCAGGTCAATATTAGAGAAACGAAGTGATTTCTTTCCAAGGATGTACATCTAATAATCTTGGTTAAAGCTTCAATCTTGTTTTAAATGCTTTTCCATTGAAAATGATACCTCTCTTTCAGCTCCCCCATTTCTGAGAAGTATAAAATCTTATAATTTATTATTACCAAAGGGGAAAGGTGGGAGGAGGGATAAATTAACAGTTTGGGATTAACACATACACACTGCTATGTATAAAATAGATCATCAACAAGGAACTACTGTATAGCACAGGGAACTACACTCAACATTTTGCAATAACCTATAAGGGGAAATAATCTGAAAAAGAATAGATATTTTTATTGACATCATCTATCAATGACAGTTAAAGTGTAACCTAAGGGAAGCTGGTGGTGAGTGCTTCTGACCCTGAAGACTTCAATCATCTAAAGTTTGGACTCTGCCTACTTCCCAAGGCCCTTAATGAACATATGTGTAGCCGTAGCTTAAAAAATTCCCCAGTTTGGGTTTCGGGGAGACACTGATTTTGAAAAAGCCCTGGTGTTCTCCTTACATGAATGGGACTCTTCCTACTGCTAAAACATGTCTGTCACACCCAGAGGATGGTATACCGTCTGATCGGGAAGAGTTTGGAAAAGGCATCTCCTCTCCTCATCTCCTGGTGCTCGGGTTCACCCCTCCAGCGTCTTTACTAACAGTCTCCCCACTTGGAGATGTCAGCACTGTCAACATCCTGTTGCGTACAGTTTGGAATTTGTCCAGAGGATGAAGCGGAAGGATGAGGAACAATGAGAGACAAGTCCTAGGTGTTCAGACAGGCACATGTCACTCTAATTTCCAATCAGGAAGACGAATTGACCAAAGGCTAGGGTTGCCCATGGAAACAGTATAGGGCTTGAGGAAATCCCGCTGCTTTGTGGCCAGTTCCCATAAACACAAGTTGAACAATGGAACTCAGGGGCAGTAAAATTCACAAAACTGCAGAGTTGAAAATATCCATCACTGAAAAATGTCTTGAGGAAAGTCAGAGAAAAGGACTTGTAAGCAAGGGAGAATGGCAGGAAAGGGATTTGAGGAGGTAGAAAGGACTCGCCATTAAGCACAAGAAAAGGAGCTGAACATTGCCAACATTGCAGTTGGCCAAAAAGGGTGTATGCGTTTTTTTCTGTATATATTCAAGAAAAGGGCATACACTTTTTTAGCCAACCAAACAGGTGGGCACTGGAAGTCAATACTACAAAAGATATCACTTCGCATCAGTCAGAAGAGCCATCCTCATAAAGCGTAAACAACAGAAATGCAGGACAGGGCAAGGAGAAGAGGGAGCCCTGTGAGACTTATAGTGGAAATGTATATTGCCAACGGCCATTCTGGAGAAGTGTATTGTGTTTACTAAAGCATCTAAAAAATGAGCTACAGAGCATAGGGCACTTGCACTCATGGGCGTATATCTTGAGAAAAACAAAAATCGAGAGGACACAGGCACCCCAATGTTTACCCCCTCTCTGTTTAAAAGATCCTCAACTAGGATATAACTTAAATGTCTCTGGAGGGAAAAAATGGGTAGAGATGTGGTACTTAGGTAGAGTGGAATATTATTCAGCCTGGAAATCAATGAAATATGGCCAGTTGTAACAACTCCGGAGGAGTTACGTATGATCTTTCTAAGTGACAGAATTCAAAAAGAAAAAGACACATATCATAAGATATCACTTAAAGGTGGAATCCAAAATGGCTACACATGAAATAAATTACAAAACAAAAACATAGTCAAATATGTAGAAAACACGCATAAGGCTGCTAAACGGGAAAGGTGGGGAGGGGTGAGGCATCACCCAGGAGGTTGAAATTAGCAAAGATACCATTCCAAATACCAAACTGATAATCAACAAGGCCTACACGGTAGCTAAAAGAACTGCACTCAGCACACTCAAGTCACCGGAAAAGAATATATACGACTGGTAAGAATCTGAAAAAGAATTTACTGATGTCTCTCTGTACGTGAATCAAGTGGATGTACAGCAGCAAGAAACAGAGCTTTGAAAATCAGCTGTAACCAATATAGTAATAAATTGAAAAAAATAAACGACAGAGAGACAGAGAAAACCTCTTACAACTTTTCCTCAGGGCCGGTGATGCAACATGGATTGAACACATCTAGACCCACAGCAGGATGAGACATAAGGCTGGAAACTGTTTGCGCTAAGAGAAATGTGAGGTTGGGTGAGGAAATGCACACCCTTTAAAGTAATACTACCTGGTACCCATTCAATGGGTCCCAAATATGCAGGTTCAAGGGATCTTCCTACAGCTAAAACATGCATGGAAAACCCAGAGGACTGTACACCATGTGATCGGGAGATGTGTCTAAAATGCAGCTCATTTATCCTCTCCTGGTGCTCCTGTTCACCATTCCAGCCACGTTACTTAGAATCTCCCCACTTGGAGAATCAGCACATTTCAACTTCTGTTTCACACATTTTGCAAATTGTGAGGAGGATGAACGGGGAACCAATGAGAGAATAGTTGTAGGGGTTTGGACGGGCACATATCACTCTAATTTCCCATTAAGAATAAGAATTGAAAAAAGGCTCAGCCCGCCTCGCCCGAGCCAAAATAGGGCCTGAAGCAATCCTGCGGGTTTGAGGCCAGCTCACAAAAGAGCAACTTAAAAAATGGAGCTCAGGGTCACTGCAATTCACAAACCTGCAGAGTTATAAATGAAAACTAACGTCCAAAAATATGTTGAGGTAAGGCAAAGAAGAGGATCTGAATGCAAGACAGAATTGCAAGAAACAGATTTCAAGAGATAGATTGGACTCGTCTTTAAAGCACATGAAAAGCGGCAGAATTTCGACAATGATGCAGTTGGCCCAAAAGGGCGTATGCGTTTTTTCCTGATTATATCCAGGAAAAAACGCATACGCACTTTATGGGCAACGAAGCAAGCAAGCAATGCAAATGTGCACAACAAAGAAGTCTCATTTCCCACTGGTCAAAAGGGCCATCCTAAAAAATTGTAAAAACCAGAAATGCAGGACAGGCCATGGAGAACAGGGAGCCTTTATACGCTGATGGGTAGTGTGTGAACTGCCGAGAGCCACTCTGGAGAAGTGTATGGTGGTTCCTAAATCATCTAAAAAACAGAGCTACGGAGCATAGGACACTTCCAATCATGGGAGTATATCTAGGGAAATCTAAAAATTAACAAGACACAAGCACACCACAGTTTAGGGCTACTCTGTTTACAAGAACCTCAACTTCAGTATACCTTAAATATCCCAGGAAAGAGAACAATGGATAAAGAAGATGTGGTACTTATGTACAATGGAATATCTCTTCACCATGAAATCAATGTAATAAGGCTAGTAGAAGGATAAAGAGTGGATTTAGGTCCGATAATACTACTTGAAATAAGTCAAACAGAAAAAGAAACATATCATAAGATATCACTTATAGAGGGAGGGTAAATATGGCTGCACAAGAAATGAATTACAGAACAGAACAGTGTCTCACATTTAGAAAACACACTTATTTCAGCTTAAGGGGAAAGGAGAGGTGGGGTGATGCATAAAACCAGAGTTTGAAATTAGCACAGATACCGTTCAATAAACCAAATAGATATTAGACAAGATCTACACCTTGCTCAATGAACTGGCCTCAACACACCCTATACACCGCAGAGAAATATATCTGAGTAATAAGAATCTTAAAACCCATGTATTGATATATCTCCATAAGGGAATCAAGTGTGTGCAGAGTGGCACAAACACAGCAGTGAAAATGAGCTAAACCCCATTATAGAAATAAATTTTAAAAACAAAACGCAGAAACAATGAAAGAGAGAAAAATTCTTACAAAATTCGCTCAGGGGCTGTGATGCAACCTGGATTGACCACATATAAACCCACAGCTGGATAAGACATAAGGCTGGACACTTGGGGCTGAGAGGATTGATGAGCTTTGGTGAGCAACTGCCAAAAGTTTAATGCAATACTTCATGCTACTCATTCCAAGGGTCCCAACACTCCAGGTTGAAGGGAATCTTCCTACAGCTAAACCATGCTTGGGAAACCCAGCGACTGGTATACCATATGATCGGGAAAGGTTTCTAAAACGCACCTCATTTTTCCTCTCCTGGGGCTCCGGATCGACATTCCAGCCGCTTTACCAAAAATATCCCCACATGGAGAGTCAATGCCTTTAAGTTCTGGTATCGCACAGTCTGCAGTTAGTGCGGAGGATGAATGGGAATAGGGGGAACCAGTGAGAAACTAGCTGTAGCGGTTTCAATGGGCACATGTCACTCTAAATTCACATCAGTAAGAAGAATAAACCAAAGGCACAGCAAGGTGCCCCAGAAGAAGAATAGGGCCTGAAGGAATCCTGTGGTTATGAGGCAAGATCACAAAAATAAGAGCTGAAAAATGGAGCTAAGGGCCACTGCAATTCAAAAACCTGCAGAGTTATAAAGGCCAACTATTTTCAAAAAATATATTGAGGTAAGGCTATGAAGAGGCATTGAAAGCAAGGCACAATTGCAGGAAAACGATTTCAGGAGGTAGACTGGAATTGCATTTAAAGCATAGGAAAAGAGGCAGAACGTCCACAATGATTCACTTGGCCAAAAAGGGCGTATGCCTTTTTTCCTGAATTTATTCAGGAAAAAACGCATACGCCCTTTTTGGCCAACCAAGCAAGCTTGCAAAGGAAATCTGCACTACAATGAAGTCTCACTTCCCCCCGGTCAAAAGGGCCATCTGAGAAAAGTGTAAAATCCAGAAAGGCAGGACAGGCCATGGAGAACTGGGAGCCTTGTTATGCTGATGGGCGGGATGTAAATTGCCAACAGCCACTCGGGAGAAGTGTATGGTGTTTCCTGAAACATCTAAAAAACAAAGCAACAGAGCCTAGGGCACTTCCACTTATGGTCCTATAGCTTAGGGAAATTAAAATCAAAAAGACACAGCCACCCCACAGTTTGGGACAGCTCTGTTTACAAGAACCTCGTTTACGGTACAAGTTCAGTATCGCAGAAAGTGAAAAATGGATAAAGAAGTTGTGGTACTTATGTACAATGCAAAATCACTCAGCCATGAAATCTATGTCATCAGGCCCGTAGCAGCATAATGAGTGGATTCAGGTATGATGATTCTAACTGAAATATGTCACACAGAAAAAGAAACATCATAAGATATCACTAATACACGGAATGTGAACTTGGCTACACATGAACTGAATTACAAAACAGAACAGGGTCTCAAGTTTAGAAAACCAACTTATGCTTCCTTAAGGGGGAAAGTGAGTTGGGGTGCTGCATAAAACCAGAGTTTGAAATTAGCACAGATACCATTCAATAAGCCAAATATGTAATAGACAAGACCTACCCCTTGCTCAACAAAATGGACTCAACAATGAGGTATCACCTCACACCTGATAGAATGGGCATCATGAGAAAATCTACAAACAAAAATGCTGGAAAGGGTGTGGAGAAAAGGAACCCTCTTCCACTATTGTTGGGAATATAAATTGATACAGTCACTACGGAGAACAATATGGAGTTTCTTAAGAAACTAACAATAGAATTACCATATGATACAGCAATCCCAGTACTGGACATATACCCAGACAAAACCATAAATCAAAACGAGACATTCACCGCAATGTTCATTGCATCACTATTTACAATATCGAGGTAATGGAAGCAACCTAAATGCCCACAGACAGACGAATGCATAAAGCTGTGGTACATATATAAAATGGAATATTACTAAGCCATGAAAAGGAATGAAATTGGGTCATTTGTAGAGACGTCGATGGATCTAGAGACTGTCATACAGAGTGAAGTAAGTCAGAAAGAGAAAAACAAATCTTGTATATTCATGCATATATGTGGAACCTAGAAAAACTGTACAGATTAACCATTTTGCAAGGCATAAATAGAGCAACAGATGTAGACAACAAATGTATGGACAACAAGGGGGGAAAGCTGTTGGGGGGGTGGTGGTGGGAGGAGTTGAGAGACTGGGATTGGCATGTATACATTTATATGTATAAAATAGATAACCAATAAGAACCTGCTGTATAAAAATATAAAATAAAATTCAAAATTAAAAAGAAATAAAATTTAAAAAATAAAACAGAAAAAACAATTATTCCCTTCACATACATGTATTTATATGAATAAATTATTTCCATGCTTATATCTGTAAATACAAAAAAGAGGAATAAAATCTACCTTGAACCAAAAACGAAAAAGAGAAAAAAAACACAGAACCCACCAGTTCCACAGAGGAAAACCGTATCAGGGCACTTGCTCCAGTTGTAAACAATTCTGAAGTTGGCCAGTGGTGGGGAATCGTCTCCCATTCAGCCAGCAGCCCCCACGCAACAAGCGTCCTCATTGCAAAGCTGGGGCACCGTGCCGAGGCATCTGTGAGTAAACGTGAGCTGAGCCCCAGGCCAGTTGCTGCTGAACTATTCCCACCCGTCCCAGGTAAAACACCTGAATATATACAAGGACTTGAAAGCCTAGAGGAAGGGCCATAGAGCCACACGAGTGACAGCATGCCGGCCGACTTGGTGCCTGCAGGCCAGCCAGGATGGTCCTGGCCCTGGGTGCTCTTCTGGAAGATTTCCATTTCCCTGACTGAGATACCCGTCCTGTCCCTGCCCCCACTGCTTTTTTCCTTCCTCACCTCTGCCCAGGGAGAAATTCCAGCAGCAGGTATGGGTGACACATCCTCTTCTTTAGCAGGTGGCAGCCTGGCAACTGCTGCAGAAAGTCCAGCAGAGCCCCACTCACACTGGGCCACCCACAAAGCCGTGGCCTCTCACTCCCTCCCACCAGCCCAGCCCCGAGACTGCTGACAGGGCAGAGAAAATGGCGTCAGGCACGGCTGCAGGGGCTCTTGCTGCCTGGAGTGGTATTTATATTGATCTCAACCCAGGCACACCTGGGGAGGGCTGGCCCGCACGGTAAGGCTGCCCAGGTCAGCCAATCATCACCCCTCAGGGGCTCACAGTTGCAGAAAATGGAACTTGCTGAACCGGCCAGGTCCAAGGAACAGGTGTGGGCTCCTGAGAGTCAGGATAGACAAGGGGCTGCAGCTTTGGCTTGTTTTCTAATCATTTTATCTGGCCCATGAGTGGGAGACAACTTCAAGAAAACCCTCTCCTTATGAGAGGAACCCAGGAGTCAGGGAGAGGAGGGGTGGGTGGTGGTTGGAGACAGAGGCCTGGTGCCCCGGGTGCAGTGGAAGTCTCTGGAAGACCAGGTGGAGGGAGGCCGCACAGAGTGACGCCCAGGGTCACAGACCTGTCGCAGCTGCTGTTTGTTAGTTCAAGTCCTGCTCTGAGGTGCTCTGTGCCAGCTCTGAGCGACAGGTGAGCTGGGGGTGCTCTGCAATGAGGGCTATGTGCACGGTTCCTGTGTGCCCAGCCCTGCCATGGTACCTGCAAGGGTAGCTCTGTATCCTGGGAAGGGCCTGACCACGAGAGCCCCGTGGGCTGGGGTGGGGGTGGGGTACCTGCCCAGGTGAGCTCCATATTCTGGGATTGGTCTGACCACGAGAGCCCCATGGGCTGCTGGGGACCTGGTAAAGGATGTCAGGACAGTCAGTGAAGCCACCGAGGATATACCTCCAGTTGCTCCTAATTCCTACACCCTGCTGGTCATTCTACCAACCACCAGGACATGGTATTCTGTATTAGTCTTCAATGATGCCTTCTTTTGTATTCCATTAGTCCCAGAGTCACAAGAAATTTTGGCTTGTGAGTGGCAGGACTCAACATACAACTAAAACAATACTTCCGGGCCGTCTTGCCCCAAGGGTGCAAAAATTCCCACACCATCTTTGGGGAAAGCTTAGCTAAAGACCTAAAAGTTCTACCTCTGGAAAAGGAAACCCTCCTTCAGTACGCAGACGACATTCTGATCGCCAGCCCTACTAAGGAGGCCTCTGAACTACCAAGCCAATAAAGGATAGAAGTTGTCCAAGAAAAAGCTCAAATATCACAGACTGCGGTGACCTGCCTGGGCTTCATTCTCACAGAAGGTCGGAGAAGCCCATCCCAGGAAAGGGAAGAAACCATTTGCAGCCTTACCCCTTTCTAAAACTAGAAGACAGCTTAGGGGTTCCTGGGGAGGCCAGGGTTTGCTGCTTCTGGATCCCTAACTACAGTCTACTAGCTGGGCCTCTATATGAAACACTGAAAGGAAAAGATGATGATCCTTTTGAATAGAATCCAGAAGTGGCCTTTCAAGAATGGAAAGAGCAGTCAATTCAGACCCTTGCCCTGGAACTCCCTAATTTAGCTAAACCCTTTGACCTTTACATTCCCGGTGAAAGGTGAATCGCCATTGGAGAATTAGTGCAAAAACTGGGACCACTTGAAATGGAACAATGCAAGAATGCCATCCAGGTAGGATAAACTACGGTCACCAAGGGGCTTGGCCCACTGCCGCATCTGGCCAAGATACTGGCGGTATCTAAAAACCTGGAAATCAGCAGCCCAAAAGGCCACCTCCTTCCTAAGGGAAAAGGACCCCACGTGGTGATCCTAACCACCAACGATGCCCTGAAGTTGCAGGGTTCGCTCCGTGGGCACACCGACCTCGAGTGAGGAGGCCCTCCAACTCCAACATCCAGAGAGATAACCAGGGGCAACAGGGCACCATGACGACTCGTGTGAACATCACTTGACCTGGAGTTTCTCTCATAAAACAATAAGAGTGTGTCCCAAAAGAGTAGACTACTGCTTGCAGGACTTACTGCACCCAGAGGGGAGCTAATAATCTTGGCGGGGGAACCGTATATCACACTGTCACCATAGAAAAGCCTACAGACACCGTGATGATGGTGGCCAATAAGACCGGCTGGACTCCTGTTTACTTCAAAAGGCTGTTGACTCAGTGGTCATCATGGTCCTTGATCACCACTGACCCTGGACTGTCTGGGAGTTGAGCGGGCAGGGCTCTGACACCTGGTGCTGTTTGTACGTTAATTCAGGGGCCTAATTGAAGAAAGCGCAGACTACTGGTCAGAGCATCTAGGCTGGCAGAAACGGTCAGCCTAAGGTGGCCGAACAAATGTGGGGCGGGGTGAAACCGGCCCCCACAGCGTCTCTGCACATCTCTTTCCTGGACCCTTAAAGGTCATTAGAATCTATAACACTTCCAATGCTGGTGCTCAGGTGGACGAGCAGGGAGGCAGGGGGCCTGGGGACAATCAACGTCACCTGGAGGCTGCTGGGGAGAAGCTCTGACCCTCGCCCCCGGGTATTAGGGCTCCCAACTCAGCACTCAGCAGTTACAGAAGAAGTGTCTGCACCCTCAGCACTCCAAGAATGAGGAACGGGACAAAAGGCAGAGGAGGGGTTTGTCCCCAGCAAAGCCCATTAAAAATCCCTGGGAGATAAAAATAGAATCTGGGCAATAAAGTCAAGTCTAACCTTTTTTATCCTTTGTGCTTTGTCTAATTTCACGTGCTCCTAGGGTCCCGCATGCAGAGGTTCCACACCCGGCACTTCAGACCAGATTTCCTAGTGCAGAATGGCTGGGTCGACACCTCAGCTCCTGGGGCCCAGTGCAGACTCCGCGATATAGAGCCTGAGCTGCAGCCAACCTGGCCCTCGAGAGCTCCGCCCCCTCCCTCCCACTGACTCTGACAGGATCTCTACACAGCAGCCCAGCCCACAGCCCACGGGGTAGTGCATGCTCTCACCTCTCCATTCTCTGATCAAAATATAAAGTTTCCTTTGCTTGTGAACCAAACTCAGTCTCGATCTGTTGGCCCCAATGACACTGGGCAGGGGGACACTTGTTGGGGTCCACTCTGGAGGATCAGTAACAGAAATTGAGACTATTGTAACCTCAATGAACAGATGTGTGAGCCAAACTGTAGTTAACATAGAACAGTGTATAAGGCTCGGGTAAAATAAGATGTTTCTAACACTTCCATTTGATATTTCCATCACTTTATTATAAGCAAGTTCAGTGAAAAGGTTTGTCTTATTTGTCAGGTCAATATTAGAGAAACGAAGTGATTTCTTTCCAAGGATGTACATCTAATAATCTTGGTTAAAGCTTCAATCTTGTTTTAAATGCTTTTCCATTGAAAATGATACCTCTCTTTCAGCTCCCCCATTTCTGAGAAGTATAAAATCTTATAATTTATTATTACCAAAGGGGAAAGGTGGGAGGAGGGATAAATTAACAGTTTGGGATTAACACATACACACTGCTATGTATAAAATAGATCATCAACAAGGAACTACTGTATAGCACAGGGAACTACACTCAACATTTTGCAATAACCTATAAGGGGAAATAATCTGAAAAAGAATAGATATTTTTATTGACATCATCTATCAATGACAGTTAAAGTGTAACCTAAGGGAAGCTGGTGGTGAGTGCTTCTGACCCTGAAGACTTCAATCATCTAAAGTTTGGACTCTGCCTACTTCCCAAGGCCCTTAATGAACATATGTGTAGCCGTAGCTTAAAAAATTCCCCAGTTTGGGTTTCGGGGAGACACTGATTTTGAAAAAGCCCTGGTGTTCTCCTTACATGAATGGGACTCTTCCTACTGCTAAAACATGTCTGTCACACCCAGAGGATGGTATACCGTCTGATCGGGAAGAGTTTGGAAAAGGCATCTCCTCTCCTCATCTCCTGGTGCTCGGGTTCACCCCTCCAGCGTCTTTACTAACAGTCTCCCCACTTGGAGATGTCAGCACTGTCAACATCCTGTTGCGTACAGTTTGGAATTTGTCCAGAGGATGAAGCGGAAGGATGAGGAACAATGAGAGACAAGTCCTAGGTGTTCAGACAGGCACATGTCACTCTAATTTCCAATCAGGAAGACGAATTGACCAAAGGCTAGGGTTGCCCATGGAAACAGTATAGGGCTTGAGGAAATCCCGCTGCTTTGTGGCCAGTTCCCATAAACACAAGTTGAACAATGGAACTCAGGGGCAGTAAAATTCACAAAACTGCAGAGTTGAAAATATCCATCACTGAAAAATGTCTTGAGGAAAGTCAGAGAAAAGGACTTGTAAGCAAGGGAGAATGGCAGGAAAGGGATTTGAGGAGGTAGAAAGGACTCGCCATTAAGCACAAGAAAAGGAGCTGAACATTGCCAACATTGCAGTTGGCCAAAAAGGGTGTATGCGTTTTTTTCTGTATATATTCAAGAAAAGGGCATACACTTTTTTAGCCAACCAAACAGGTGGGCACTGGAAGTCAATACTACAAAAGATATCACTTCGCATCAGTCAGAAGAGCCATCCTCATAAAGCGTAAACAACAGAAATGCAGGACAGGGCAAGGAGAAGAGGGAGCCCTGTGAGACTTATAGTGGAAATGTATATTGCCAACGGCCATTCTGGAGAAGTGTATTGTGTTTACTAAAGCATCTAAAAAATGAGCTACAGAGCATAGGGCACTTGCACTCATGGGCGTATATCTTGAGAAAAACAAAAATCGAGAGGACACAGGCACCCCAATGTTTACCCCCTCTCTGTTTAAAAGATCCTCAACTAGGATATAACTTAAATGTCTCTGGAGGGAAAAAATGGGTAGAGATGTGGTACTTAGGTAGAGTGGAATATTATTCAGCCTGGAAATCAATGAAATATGGCCAGTTGTAACAACTCCGGAGGAGTTACGTATGATCTTTCTAAGTGACAGAATTCAAAAAGAAAAAGACACATATCATAAGATATCACTTAAAGGTGGAATCCAAAATGGCTACACATGAAATAAATTACAAAACAAAAACATAGTCAAATATGTAGAAAACACGCATAAGGCTGCTAAACGGGAAAGGTGGGGAGGGGTGAGGCATCACCCAGGAGGTTGAAATTAGCAAAGATACCATTCCAAATACCAAACTGATAATCAACAAGGCCTACACGGTAGCTAAAAGAACTGCACTCAGCACACTCAAGTCACCGGAAAAGAATATATACGACTGGTAAGAATCTGAAAAAGAATTTACTGATGTCTCTCTGTACGTGAATCAAGTGGATGTACAGCAGCAAGAAACAGAGCTTTGAAAATCAGCTGTAACCAATATAGTAATAAATTGAAAAAAATAAACGACAGAGAGACAGAGAAAACCTCTTACAACTTTTCCTCAGGGCCGGTGATGCAACATGGATTGAACACATCTAGACCCACAGCAGGATGAGACATAAGGCTGGAAACTGTTTGCGCTAAGAGAAATGTGAGGTTGGGTGAGGAAATGCACACCCTTTAAAGTAATACTACCTGGTACCCATTCAATGGGTCCCAAATATGCAGGTTCAAGGGATCTTCCTACAGCTAAAACATGCATGGAAAACCCAGAGGACTGTACACCATGTGATCAGGAGATGTGTCTAAAATGCAGCTCATTTATCCTCTCCTGGTGCTCCTGTTCACCATTCCAGCCACGTTACTTAGAATCTCCCCACTTGGAGAATCAGCACATTTCAACTTCTGTTTCACACATTTTGCAAATTGTGAGGAGGATGAACGGGGAACCAATGAGAGAATAGTTGTAGGGGTTTGGACGGGCACATATCACTCTAATTTCCCATTAAGAATAAGAATTGAAAAAAGGCTCAGCCCGCCTCGCCCGAGCCAAAATAGGGCCTGAAGCAATCCTGCGGGTTTGAGGCCAGCTCACAAAAGAGCAACTTAAAAAATGGAGCTCAGGGTCACTGCAATTCACAAACCTGCAGAGTTATAAATGAAAACTAACGTCCAAAAATATGTTGAGGTAAGGCAAAGAAGAGGATCTGAATGCAAGACAGAATTGCAAGAAACAGATTTCAAGAGATAGATTGGACTCGTCTTTAAAGCACATGAAAAGCGGCAGAATTTCGACAATGATGCAGTTGGCCCAAAAGGGCGTATGCGTTTTTTCCTGATTATATCCAGGAAAAAACGCATACGCACTTTATGGGCAACGAAGCAAGCAAGCAATGCAAATGTGCACAACAAAGAAGTCTCATTTCCCACTGGTCAAAAGGGCCATCCTAAAAAATTGTAAAAACCAGAAATGCAGGACAGGCCATGGAGAACAGGGAGCCTTTATACGCTGATGGGTAGTGTGTGAACTGCCGAGAGCCACTCTGGAGAAGTGTATGGTGGTTCCTAAATCATCTAAAAAACAGAGCTACGGAGCATAGGACACTTCCAATCATGGGAGTATATCTAGGGAAATCTAAAAATTAACAAGACACAAGCACACCACAGTTTAGGGCTACTCTGTTTACAAGAACCTCAACTTCAGTATACCTTAAATATCCCAGGAAAGAGAACAATGGATAAAGAAGATGTGGTACTTATGTACAATGGAATATCTCTTCACCATGAAATCAATGTAATAAGGCTAGTAGAAGGATAAAGAGTGGATTTAGGTCCGATAATACTACTTGAAATAAGTCAAACAGAAAAAGAAACATATCATAAGATATCACTTATAGAGGGAGGGTAAATATGGCTGCACAAGAAATGAATTACAGAACAGAACAGTGTCTCACATTTAGAAAACACACTTATTTCAGCTTAAGGGGAAAGGAGAGGTGGGGTGATGCATAAAACCAGAGTTTGAAATTAGCACAGATACCGTTCAATAAACCAAATAGATATTAGACAAGATCTACACCTTGCTCAATGAACTGGCCTCAACACACCCTATACACCGCAGAGAAATATATCTGAGTAATAAGAATCTTAAAACCCATGTATTGATATATCTCCATAAGGGAATCAAGTGTGTGCAGAGTGGCACAAACACAGCAGTGAAAATGAGCTAAACCCCATTATAGAAATAAATTTTAAAAACAAAACGCAGAAACAATGAAAGAGAGAAAAATTCTTACAAAATTCGCTCAGGGGCTGTGATGCAACCTGGATTGACCACATATAAACCCACAGCTGGATAAGACATAAGGCTGGACACTTGGGGCTGAGAGGATTGATGAGCTTTGGTGAGCAACTGCCAAAAGTTTAATGCAATACTTCATGCTACTCATTCCAAGGGTCCCAACACTCCAGGTTGAAGGGAATCTTCCTACAGCTAAACCATGCTTGGGAAACCCAGCGACTGGTATACCATATGATCGGGAAAGGTTTCTAAAACGCACCTCATTTTTCCTCTCCTGGGGCTCCGGATCGACATTCCAGCCGCTTTACCAAAAATATCCCCACATGGAGAGTCAATGCCTTTAAGTTCTGGTATCGCACAGTCTGCAGTTAGTGCGGAGGATGAATGGGAATAGGGGGAACCAGTGAGAAACTAGCTGTAGCGGTTTCAATGGGCACATGTCACTCTAAATTCACATCAGTAAGAAGAATAAACCAAAGGCACAGCAAGGTGCCCCAGAAGAAGAATAGGGCCTGAAGGAATCCTGTGGTTATGAGGCAAGATCACAAAAATAAGAGCTGAAAAATGGAGCTAAGGGCCACTGCAATTCAAAAACCTGCAGAGTTATAAAGGCCAACTATTTTCAAAAAATATATTGAGGTAAGGCTATGAAGAGGCATTGAAAGCAAGGCACAATTGCAGGAAAACGATTTCAGGAGGTAGACTGGAATTGCATTTAAAGCATAGGAAAAGAGGCAGAACGTCCACAATGATTCACTTGGCCAAAAAGGGCGTATGCCTTTTTTCCTGAATTTATTCAGGAAAAAACGCATACGCCCTTTTTGGCCAACCAAGCAAGCTTGCAAAGGAAATCTGCACTACAATGAAGTCTCACTTCCCCCCGGTCAAAAGGGCCATCTGAGAAAAGTGTAAAATCCAGAAAGGCAGGACAGGCCATGGAGAACTGGGAGCCTTGTTATGCTGATGGGCGGGATGTAAATTGCCAACAGCCACTCGGGAGAAGTGTATGGTGTTTCCTGAAACATCTAAAAAACAAAGCAACAGAGCCTAGGGCACTTCCACTTATGGTCCTATAGCTTAGGGAAATTAAAATCAAAAAGACACAGCCACCCCACAGTTTGGGACAGCTCTGTTTACAAGAACCTCGTTTACGGTACAAGTTCAGTATCGCAGAAAGTGAAAAATGGATAAAGAAGTTGTGGTACTTATGTACAATGCAAAATCACTCAGCCATGAAATCTATGTCATCAGGCCCGTAGCAGCATAATGAGTGGATTCAGGTATGATGATTCTAACTGAAATATGTCACACAGAAAAAGAAACATCATAAGATATCACTAATACACGGAATGTGAACTTGGCTACACATGAACTGAATTACAAAACAGAACAGGGTCTCAAGTTTAGAAAACCAACTTATGCTTCCTTAAGGGGGAAAGTGAGTTGGGGTGCTGCATAAAACCAGAGTTTGAAATTAGCACAGATACCATTCAATAAGCCAAATATGTAATAGACAAGACCTACCCCTTGCTCAACAAAATGGACTCAACAATGAGGTATCACCTCACACCTGATAGAATGGGCATCATGAGAAAATCTACAAACAAAAATGCTGGAAAGGGTGTGGAGAAAAGGAACCCTCTTCCACTATTGTTGGGAATATAAATTGATACAGTCACTACGGAGAACAATATGGAGTTTCTTAAGAAACTAACAATAGAATTACCATATGATACAGCAATCCCAGTACTGGACATATACCCAGACAAAACCATAAATCAAAACGAGACATTCACCGCAATGTTCATTGCATCACTATTTACAATATCGAGGTAATGGAAGCAACCTAAATGCCCACAGACAGACGAATGCATAAAGCTGTGGTACATATATAAAATGGAATATTACTAAGCCATGAAAAGGAATGAAATTGGGTCATTTGTAGAGACGTCGATGGATCTAGAGACTGTCATACAGAGTGAAGTAAGTCAGAAAGAGAAAAACAAATCTTGTATATTCATGCATATATGTGGAACCTAGAAAAACTGTACAGATTAACCATTTTGCAAGGCATAAATAGAGCAACAGATGTAGACAACAAATGTATGGACAACAAGGGGGGAAAGCTGTTGGGGGGGTGGTGGTGGGAGGAGTTGAGAGACTGGGATTGGCATGTATACATTTATATGTATAAAATAGATAACCAATAAGAACCTGCTGTATAAAAATATAAAATAAAATTCAAAATTAAAAAGAAATAAAATTTAAAAAATAAAACAGAAAAAACAATTATTCCCTTCACATACATGTATTTATATGAATAAATTATTTCCATGCTTATATCTGTAAATACAAAAAAGAGGAATAAAATCTACCTTGAACCAAAAACGAAAAAGAGAAAAAAAACACAGAACCCACCAGTTCCACAGAGGAAAACCGTATCAGGGCACTTGCTCCAGTTGTAAACAATTCTGAAGTTGGCCAGTGGTGGGGAATCGTCTCCCATTCAGCCAGCAGCCCCCACGCAACAAGCGTCCTCATTGCAAAGCTGGGGCACCGTGCCGAGGCATCTGTGAGTAAACGTGAGCTGAGCCCCAGGCCAGTTGCTGCTGAACTATTCCCACCCGTCCCAGGTAAAACACCTGAATATATACAAGGACTTGAAAGCCTAGAGGAAGGGCCATAGAGCCACACGAGTGACAGCATGCCGGCCGACTTGGTGCCTGCAGGCCAGCCAGGATGGTCCTGGCCCTGGGTGCTCTTCTGGAAGATTTCCATTTCCCTGACTGAGATACCCGTCCTGTCCCTGCCCCCACTGCTTTTTTCCTTCCTCACCTCTGCCCAGGGAGAAATTCCAGCAGCAGGTATGGGTGACACATCCTCTTCTTTAGCAGGTGGCAGCCTGGCAACTGCTGCAGAAAGTCCAGCAGAGCCCCACTCACACTGGGCCACCCACAAAGCCGTGGCCTCTCACTCCCTCCCACCAGCCCAGCCCCGAGACTGCTGACAGGGCAGAGAAAATGGCGTCAGGCACGGCTGCAGGGGCTCTTGCTGCCTGGAGTGGTATTTATATTGATCTCAACCCAGGCACACCTGGGGAGGGCTGGCCCGCACGGTAAGGCTGCCCAGGTCAGCCAATCATCACCCCTCAGGGGCTCACAGTTGCAGAAAATGGAACTTGCTGAACCGGCCAGGTCCAAGGAACAGGTGTGGGCTCCTGAGAGTCAGGATAGACAAGGGGCTGCAGCTTTGGCTTGTTTTCTAATCATTTTATCTGGCCCATGAGTGGGAGACAACTTCAAGAAAACCCTCTCCTTATGAGAGGAACCCAGGAGTCAGGGAGAGGAGGGGTGGGTGGTGGTTGGAGACAGAGGCCTGGTGCCCCGGGTGCAGTGGAAGTCTCTGGAAGACCAGGTGGAGGGAGGCCGCACAGAGTGACGCCCAGGGTCACAGACCTGTCGCAGCTGCTGTTTGTTAGTTCAAGTCCTGCTCTGAGGTGCTCTGTGCCAGCTCTGAGCGACAGGTGAGCTGGGGGTGCTCTGCAATGAGGGCTATGTGCACGGTTCCTGTGTGCCCAGCCCTGCCATGGTACCTGCAAGGGTAGCTCTGTATCCTGGGAAGGGCCTGACCACGAGAGCCCCGTGGGCTGGGGTGGGGGTGGGGTACCTGCCCAGGTGAGCTCCATATTCTGGGATTGGTCTGACCACGAGAGCCCCATGGGCTGCTGGGGACCTGGTAAAGGATGTCAGGACAGTCAGTGAAGCCACCGAGGATATACCTCCAGTTGCTCCTAATTCCTACACCCTGCTGGTCATTCTACCAACCACCAGGACATGGTATTCTGTATTAGTCTTCAATGATGCCTTCTTTTGTATTCCATTAGTCCCAGAGTCACAAGAAATTTTGGCTTGTGAGTGGCAGGACTCAACATACAACTAAAACAATACTTCCGGGCCGTCTTGCCCCAAGGGTGCAAAAATTCCCACACCATCTTTGGGGAAAGCTTAGCTAAAGACCTAAAAGTTCTACCTCTGGAAAAGGAAACCCTCCTTCAGTACGCAGACGACATTCTGATCGCCAGCCCTACTAAGGAGGCCTCTGAACTACCAAGCCAATAAAGGATAGAAGTTGTCCAAGAAAAAGCTCAAATATCACAGACTGCGGTGACCTGCCTGGGCTTCATTCTCACAGAAGGTCGGAGAAGCCCATCCCAGGAAAGGGAAGAAACCATTTGCAGCCTTACCCCTTTCTAAAACTAGAAGACAGCTTAGGGGTTCCTGGGGAGGCCAGGGTTTGCTGCTTCTGGATCCCTAACTACAGTCTACTAGCTGGGCCTCTATATGAAACACTGAAAGGAAAAGATGATGATCCTTTTGAATAGAATCCAGAAGTGGCCTTTCAAGAATGGAAAGAGCAGTCAATTCAGACCCTTGCCCTGGAACTCCCTAATTTAGCTAAACCCTTTGACCTTTACATTCCCGGTGAAAGGTGAATCGCCATTGGAGAATTAGTGCAAAAACTGGGACCACTTGAAATGGAACAATGCAAGAATGCCATCCAGGTAGGATAAACTACGGTCACCAAGGGGCTTGGCCCACTGCCGCATCTGGCCAAGATACTGGCGGTATCTAAAAACCTGGAAATCAGCAGCCCAAAAGGCCACCTCCTTCCTAAGGGAAAAGGACCCCACGTGGTGATCCTAACCACCAACGATGCCCTGAAGTTGCAGGGTTCGCTCCGTGGGCACACCGACCTCGAGTGAGGAGGCCCTCCAACTCCAACATCCAGAGAGATAACCAGGGGCAACAGGGCACCATGACGACTCGTGTGAACATCACTTGACCTGGAGTTTCTCTCATAAAACAATAAGAGTGTGTCCCAAAAGAGTAGACTACTGCTTGCAGGACTTACTGCACCCAGAGGGGAGCTAATAATCTTGGCGGGGGAACCGTATATCACACTGTCACCATAGAAAAGCCTACAGACACCGTGATGATGGTGGCCAATAAGACCGGCTGGACTCCTGTTTACTTCAAAAGGCTGTTGACTCAGTGGTCATCATGGTCCTTGATCACCACTGACCCTGGACTGTCTGGGAGTTGAGCGGGCAGGGCTCTGACACCTGGTGCTGTTTGTACGTTAATTCAGGGGCCTAATTGAAGAAAGCGCAGACTACTGGTCAGAGCATCTAGGCTGGCAGAAACGGTCAGCCTAAGGTGGCCGAACAAATGTGGGGCGGGGTGAAACCGGCCCCCACAGCGTCTCTGCACATCTCTTTCCTGGACCCTTAAAGGTCATTAGAATCTATAACACTTCCAATGCTGGTGCTCAGGTGGACGAGCAGGGAGGCAGGGGGCCTGGGGACAATCAACGTCACCTGGAGGCTGCTGGGGAGAAGCTCTGACCCTCGCCCCCGGGTATTAGGGCTCCCAACTCAGCACTCAGCAGTTACAGAAGAAGTGTCTGCACCCTCAGCACTCCAAGAATGAGGAACGGGACAAAAGGCAGAGGAGGGGTTTGTCCCCAGCAAAGCCCATTAAAAATCCCTGGGAGATAAAAATAGAATCTGGGCAATAAAGTCAAGTCTAACCTTTTTTATCCTTTGTGCTTTGTCTAATTTCACGTGCTCCTAGGGTCCCGCATGCAGAGGTTCCACACCCGGCACTTCAGACCAGATTTCCTAGTGCAGAATGGCTGGGTCGACACCTCAGCTCCTGGGGCCCAGTGCAGACTCCGCGATATAGAGCCTGAGCTGCAGCCAACCTGGCCCTCGAGAGCTCCGCCCCCTCCCTCCCACTGACTCTGACAGGATCTCTACACAGCAGCCCAGCCCACAGCCCACGGGGTAGTGCATGCTCTCACCTCTCCATTCTCTGATCAAAATATAAAGTTTCCTTTGCTTGTGAACCAAACTCAGTCTCGATCTGTTGGCCCCAATGACACTGGGCAGGGGGACACTTGTTGGGGTCCACTCTGGAGGATCAGTAACAGAAATTGAGACTATTGTAACCTCAATGAACAGATGTGTGAGCCAAACTGTAGTTAACATAGAACAGTGTATAAGGCTCGGGTAAAATAAGATGTTTCTAACACTTCCATTTGATATTTCCATCACTTTATTATAAGCAAGTTCAGTGAAAAGGTTTGTCTTATTTGTCAGGTCAATATTAGAGAAACGAAGTGATTTCTTTCCAAGGATGTACATCTAATAATCTTGGTTAAAGCTTCAATCTTGTTTTAAATGCTTTTCCATTGAAAATGATACCTCTCTTTCAGCTCCCCCATTTCTGAGAAGTATAAAATCTTATAATTTATTATTACCAAAGGGGAAAGGTGGGAGGAGGGATAAATTAACAGTTTGGGATTAACACATACACACTGCTATGTATAAAATAGATCATCAACAAGGAACTACTGTATAGCACAGGGAACTACACTCAACATTTTGCAATAACCTATAAGGGGAAATAATCTGAAAAAGAATAGATATTTTTATTGACATCATCTATCAATGACAGTTAAAGTGTAACCTAAGGGAAGCTGGTGGTGAGTGCTTCTGACCCTGAAGACTTCAATCATCTAAAGTTTGGACTCTGCCTACTTCCCAAGGCCCTTAATGAACATATGTGTAGCCGTAGCTTAAAAAATTCCCCAGTTTGGGTTTCGGGGAGACACTGATTTTGAAAAAGCCCTGGTGTTCTCCTTACATGAATGGGACTCTTCCTACTGCTAAAACATGTCTGTCACACCCAGAGGATGGTATACCGTCTGATCGGGAAGAGTTTGGAAAAGGCATCTCCTCTCCTCATCTCCTGGTGCTCGGGTTCACCCCTCCAGCGTCTTTACTAACAGTCTCCCCACTTGGAGATGTCAGCACTGTCAACATCCTGTTGCGTACAGTTTGGAATTTGTCCAGAGGATGAAGCGGAAGGATGAGGAACAATGAGAGACAAGTCCTAGGTGTTCAGACAGGCACATGTCACTCTAATTTCCAATCAGGAAGACGAATTGACCAAAGGCTAGGGTTGCCCATGGAAACAGTATAGGGCTTGAGGAAATCCCGCTGCTTTGTGGCCAGTTCCCATAAACACAAGTTGAACAATGGAACTCAGGGGCAGTAAAATTCACAAAACTGCAGAGTTGAAAATATCCATCACTGAAAAATGTCTTGAGGAAAGTCAGAGAAAAGGACTTGTAAGCAAGGGAGAATGGCAGGAAAGGGATTTGAGGAGGTAGAAAGGACTCGCCATTAAGCACAAGAAAAGGAGCTGAACATTGCCAACATTGCAGTTGGCCAAAAAGGGTGTATGCGTTTTTTTCTGTATATATTCAAGAAAAGGGCATACACTTTTTTAGCCAACCAAACAGGTGGGCACTGGAAGTCAATACTACAAAAGATATCACTTCGCATCAGTCAGAAGAGCCATCCTCATAAAGCGTAAACAACAGAAATGCAGGACAGGGCAAGGAGAAGAGGGAGCCCTGTGAGACTTATAGTGGAAATGTATATTGCCAACGGCCATTCTGGAGAAGTGTATTGTGTTTACTAAAGCATCTAAAAAATGAGCTACAGAGCATAGGGCACTTGCACTCATGGGCGTATATCTTGAGAAAAACAAAAATCGAGAGGACACAGGCACCCCAATGTTTACCCCCTCTCTGTTTAAAAGATCCTCAACTAGGATATAACTTAAATGTCTCTGGAGGGAAAAAATGGGTAGAGATGTGGTACTTAGGTAGAGTGGAATATTATTCAGCCTGGAAATCAATGAAATATGGCCAGTTGTAACAACTCCGGAGGAGTTACGTATGATCTTTCTAAGTGACAGAATTCAAAAAGAAAAAGACACATATCATAAGATATCACTTAAAGGTGGAATCCAAAATGGCTACACATGAAATAAATTACAAAACAAAAACATAGTCAAATATGTAGAAAACACGCATAAGGCTGCTAAACGGGAAAGGTGGGGAGGGGTGAGGCATCACCCAGGAGGTTGAAATTAGCAAAGATACCATTCCAAATACCAAACTGATAATCAACAAGGCCTACACGGTAGCTAAAAGAACTGCACTCAGCACACTCAAGTCACCGGAAAAGAATATATACGACTGGTAAGAATCTGAAAAAGAATTTACTGATGTCTCTCTGTACGTGAATCAAGTGGATGTACAGCAGCAAGAAACAGAGCTTTGAAAATCAGCTGTAACCAATATAGTAATAAATTGAAAAAAATAAACGACAGAGAGACAGAGAAAACCTCTTACAACTTTTCCTCAGGGCCGGTGATGCAACATGGATTGAACACATCTAGACCCACAGCAGGATGAGACATAAGGCTGGAAACTGTTTGCGCTAAGAGAAATGTGAGGTTGGGTGAGGAAATGCACACCCTTTAAAGTAATACTACCTGGTACCCATTCAATGGGTCCCAAATATGCAGGTTCAAGGGATCTTCCTACAGCTAAAACATGCATGGAAAACCCAGAGGACTGTACACCATGTGATCGGGAGATGTGTCTAAAATGCAGCTCATTTATCCTCTCCTGGTGCTCCTGTTCACCATTCCAGCCACGTTACTTAGAATCTCCCCACTTGGAGAATCAGCACATTTCAACTTCTGTTTCACACATTTTGCAAATTGTGAGGAGGATGAACGGGGAACCAATGAGAGAATAGTTGTAGGGGTTTGGACGGGCACATATCACTCTAATTTCCCATTAAGAATAAGAATTGAAAAAAGGCTCAGCCCGCCTCGCCCGAGCCAAAATAGGGCCTGAAGCAATCCTGCGGGTTTGAGGCCAGCTCACAAAAGAGCAACTTAAAAAATGGAGCTCAGGGTCACTGCAATTCACAAACCTGCAGAGTTATAAATGAAAACTAACGTCCAAAAATATGTTGAGGTAAGGCAAAGAAGAGGATCTGAATGCAAGACAGAATTGCAAGAAACAGATTTCAAGAGATAGATTGGACTCGTCTTTAAAGCACATGAAAAGCGGCAGAATTTCGACAATGATGCAGTTGGCCCAAAAGGGCGTATGCGTTTTTTCCTGATTATATCCAGGAAAAAACGCATACGCACTTTATGGGCAACGAAGCAAGCAAGCAATGCAAATGTGCACAACAAAGAAGTCTCATTTCCCACTGGTCAAAAGGGCCATCCTAAAAAATTGTAAAAACCAGAAATGCAGGACAGGCCATGGAGAACAGGGAGCCTTTATACGCTGATGGGCAGTGTGTGAACTGCCGAGAGCCACTCTGGAGAAGTGTATGGTGGTTCCTAAATCATCTAAAAAACAGAGCTACGGAGCATAGGACACTTCCAATCATGGGAGTATATCTAGGGAAATCTAAAAATTAACAAGACACAAGCACACCACAGTTTAGGGCTACTCTGTTTACAAGAACCTCAACTTCAGTATACCTTAAATATCCCAGGAAAGAGAACAATGGATAAAGAAGATGTGGTACTTATGTACAATGGAATATCTCTTCACCATGAAATCAATGTAATAAGGCTAGTAGAAGGATAAAGAGTGGATTTAGGTCCGATAATACTACTTGAAATAAGTCAAACAGAAAAAGAAACATATCATAAGATATCACTTATAGAGGGAGGGTAAATATGGCTGCACAAGAAATGAATTACAGAACAGAACAGTGTCTCACATTTAGAAAACACACTTATTTCAGCTTAAGGGGAAAGGAGAGGTGGGGTGATGCATAAAACCAGAGTTTGAAATTAGCACAGATACCGTTCAATAAACCAAATAGATATTAGCCAAGATCTACACCTTGCTCAATGAACTGGCCTCAACACACCCTATACACCGCAGAGAAATATATCTGAGTAATAAGAATCTTAAAACCCATGTATTGATATATCTCCATAAGGGAATCAAGTGTGTGCAGAGTGGCACAAACACAGCAGTGAAAATGAGCTAAACCCCATTATAGAAATAAATTTTAAAAACAAAACGCAGAAACAATGAAAGAGAGAAAAATTCTTACAAAATTCGCTCAGGGGCTGTGATGCAACCTGGATTGACCACATATAAACCCACAGCTGGATAAGACATAAGGCTGGACACTTGGGGCTGAGAGGATTGATGAGCTTTGGTGAGCAACTGCCAAAAGTTTAATGCAATACTTCATGCTACTCATTCCAAGGGTCCCAACACTCCAGGTTGAAGGGAATCTTCCTACAGCTAAACCATGCTTGGGAAACCCAGCGACTGGTATACCATATGATCGGGAAAGGTTTCTAAAACGCACCTCATTTTTCCTCTCCTGGGGCTCCGGATCGACATTCCAGCCGCTTTACCAAAAATATCCCCACATGGAGAGTCAATGCCTTTAAGTTCTGGTATCGCACAGTCTGCAGTTAGTGCGGAGGATGAATGGGAATAGGGGGAACCAGTGAGAAACTAGCTGTAGCGGTTTCAATGGGCACATGTCACTCTAAATTCACATCAGTAAGAAGAATAAACCAAAGGCACAGCAAGGTGCCCCAGAAGAAGAATAGGGCCTGAAGGAATCCTGTGGTTATGAGGCAAGATCACAAAAATAAGAGCTGAAAAATGGAGCTAAGGGCCACTGCAATTCAAAAACCTGCAGAGTTATAAAGGCCAACTATTTTCAAAAAATATATTGAGGTAAGGCTATGAAGAGACATTGAAAGCAAGGCAGAATTGCAGGAAAACGATTTCAGGAGGTAGACTGGAATTGCATTTAAAGCATAGGAAAAGAGGCAGAACGTCCACAATGATTCACTTGGCCAAAAAGGGTGTATGCCTTTTTTCCTGAATTTATTCAGGAAAAAAGGCATACGCCCTTTTTGGCCAACCAAGCAAGCTTGCAAAGGAAATCTGCACTACAATGAAGTCTCACTTCCCCCTGGTCAAAAGGGCCATCTGAAAAAAGTGTAAAATCCAGAAAGGCAGGACAGGCCATGGAGAACTGGGAGCCTTGTTATGCTAATGGGCGGGATGTGTATGGTGTTTCCTGAAACATCTAAAAAACAAAGCAACAGAGCCTAGGGAACTTCCACTTATGGTCCTATAGCATAGGGAAATTAAAATCAAAAAGACACAGCCACCCCAAAATTTGGGACGCCTCTGTTTACAAGAACCTCGTTAACCGTACAAGTTCAATATCACAGAAAGTGAAAAATGGATAAAGAACTTGTGGTACTTACGTACAATGCAGTATCACTCAGCAATGAAATCTATGTCATCAGGCCCGTAGCAGCACAATGAGTGGATTCAGGTACGATGATTCTAACTGAAATAAGACACACAGAAAAAGAAACATCATAAGATATCACTAATACACGGAATGTAAACTTGGCTACACAGGAACTGAATTACAGAACAGAACAGGGTCTCAAATTTAGAAAACCAACTTATGCTTGCTTAAGGGTAAAGGTGAGTTGGGGTGCTGCATAAAACCAGAGATTGAAATGAACACAGATAAAGTTCCTTAAGCCAAATATGGAATAGACAAGAGCTACTCCTTGCTCAACGAAATGGACTCAACACCCCATATTAAACGCCTAAGAATGTACCTGACTAGTAAGTATCTTAAAACCTATGGATTGCTATGTCTCCAAAAGAGAATCAAGCATGTGTACAGGGGCATAAACGCAGCAGTGATAGGATTGGAGAGGTTCAGTGAGCAAATGAAGACCCTTTGAAGTCATATTGCATGGTACCAATGCCACGGGTCTCAACTCTCCAGGTTTAAGGTATTCTTCCTTCAGCTAAAACATGCATGTGGAACCCAGAGTATGATCAACCATGTGAACGGGAAACATGTTCAAATATGTCTCAGTTTTCCTCCCCTGGTACTCGGGTGCAACATTCCAGACGCTTTACTAACACTCTCCCCACTTGGAGAGTCAGCGCCTTTAACCTCCTGTTTGGCCCAGTTTGCAATTTCTGCGGAAGATGAACAGGAATAGCGAGAACCAATGAGAGACTAGCTGGAGGTGTCTGGACGGGCAAATTTAACTCTCATTTCCCACCAGGAAGAGGAAATAACAAAAGGCTCAGCATGCCGTGCCGGAACAAGATTAGGGCCTGAAGCCATCCTGCGGTGTTGCGGCCAGCTCACAAGAAAGTGAGTTGAAGAAAGGAGCTCAGGGGCACTGTAATTCACAAACCTGCAGAGTTATAAATAACAGCTATCGTCCAAAAATATACTGAAGTAAGGCTGCCAAGAGGACTTGAAAGCGGGGCAGAATTGCAGGAAACCGATTTCAGGAGGTAGACTGGAATTGCATTGAAAGCATAGGAAAAGAGGCAGAACGTCCACAATGATGCACTTGGCCAAAAAGGGCGTATGCGTTTTTTCCTGAATATATTCAGTAAAAAACGCATACGCCCTTTTTGGCCAACCAAGCAAGCTTGCAAAGGAAATCTGCACTACAATGAAGTCTCACTTCCCCCCGGTCAAAAGGGCCATCTGAAAAAAGTGTAAAATCCAGAAAGGCAGGACAGGCCATGGAGAACTGGGAGCCTTGTTATGCTGATGGGCGGGATGTAAATTGCCAACAGACACTCGGGAGAAGTGTATGGTGTTTCCTGAAACATCTAAAAAACAAAGCAACAGAGCCTAGGGCACTTCCACTTATGGTCCTATAGCTTAGGGAAATTAAAATCAAAAAGACACAGCCACCCCAAAGTTTGGGACGCCTCTGTTTACAAGAACCTCGTTTAGCGTACAAGTTCAACATCGCAGAAAGTGAAAAATGGATAAAGAAGTTGTGGTATTTACTTACAAAGCAATATCACTCAGCAATGAAATCTATGTCATCAGGCCCTTAGCAGCACAATGAGTGGATTCAGGTATGATGATTCTAACTGAAATAAGTCACACAGAAAAAGAAACATCATAAGTTATCACTAATACACGGAAAGTAAACTTGGCTACACAGGAACTGAATTACAAAACAGAACAGGGTCTCAAATTTAGAAAACCAACTTATGCTTGCTTAATGGGAAAGGTGAGTTGCGGTGCTGCATAAAACCAGAGATTGAAATGAGCACAGATAAAGTTCCTTAAGCCAAATATGGAATAGACAAGAGCTACTCCTTGCTCAACGAAATGGACTCAACACCCCATATTAAATGCCTAAGAATGTACCTGACTAGTAAGTATCTTAAAACCTATGGATTGCTATGTCTCCGAAAGGGAATCAAGCGTGTGTACAGGGGCATAAATGCAGCAGTGATAGGATTGGAGAGGTTTGGTGAGCAAATGAAGACCCTTTGAAATCATATTGCATGGTACTAATTCCACGGGTCTCAACTCTCCAGGTTTCAGGGATTCTTCCTTCAGCTAAAACATGCATGTGGAACCCAGAGTATGATCAACCATGTGATCGGGAGACGTGTTCAAATATGTCTCAGTTTTCGTCCCCTGGTACTCGGGTGCAACATTCCAGACGCTTTACTAACACTCTCCCGACTTGGAGAGTCAGTGCCTTTAACCTCCTGTTTGGCCCTGTTTTCAATTTCAGTGGAAGATGAACAGGAATAGGGAGAACCAATGAGAGACAAGCTGGAGGTTTCTGGACGGGCAAATTTAACTCTCATTTCCCACCAAGGACAGGAATTAACCAAAGGCTCAGCGTGCCGTGCTGGAACCAGATTAGGGCCTGAAGCAATCATGCGGTGTTGCGGCCAGCTCACAAGATAGCGAGATGAAGAACGGAGCTCAGGGGCACAGGAATTCACAAACCTGCAGAGTTATAAATGACAGCAATCGTCCAAAAATATACTGAAGTAAGGCTGCCAAGAGGACTTGAAAGCGGGGCAGAATTGCAGGAAACCGATTTCAGGAGGTAGACTGGAATTGCATTTTAAGCATAGGAAAAGAGGCAGAACGTCCACAATGATGCACTTGGCCAAAAAGGGCGTATGCGTTTTTTCCTGAATCAGGAAAAAACGCATACGCACTTTTTGGCCAACCAAGCAAGCTTGCAAAGGAAATCTGCACTACAATGAAGTCTCACTTCCCCCCGGTCAGAAGGGCCATCTGAAAAAAGTGTAAAATCCAGAAAGGCAGGACAGGCCATGGAGAACTGGGAGCCTTGTTATGCTGATGGGCGGGATGTAAATTGCCAACAGCCACTCGGGAGAAGTGTATGGTGTTTCCTGAAACATCTAAAAAACAAAGCAACAGAGCCTAGGGCACTTCCACTTATGGTCCTATAGCTTAGGGAAATTAAAATCAAAAAGACACAGCCACCCCACAGTTTGGGACAGCTCTGTTTACAAGAACCTCGTTTACGGTACAAGTTCAATATCGCAGAAAGTGAAAAATGGATAAAGAAGTTGTGGTACTTATGTACAATGCAAAATCACTCAGCCATGAAATCTATGTCATCAGGCCCGTAGCAGCATAATGAGTGCATTCAGGTATGATGATTCTAACTGAAATATGTCACACAGAAAAAGAAACATCATAAGATATCACTAATACACGGAATGTGAACTTGGCTACACATGAACTGAATTACAAAACAGAACAGGGTCTCAAGTTTAGAAAACCAACTTATGCTTCCTTAAGGGGGAAAGTGAGTTGGGGTGCTGCATAAAACCAGAGTTTGAAATTAGCACAGATACCATTCAATAAGCCAAATATGTAATAGACAAGACCTACCCCTTGCTCAACAAAATGGACTCAACAATGAGGTATCACCTCATACCTGATAGAATGGGCATCATGAGAAAATCTACAAACAAAAATGCTGGAAAGGGTGTGGAGAAAAGGAACCCTCTTCCACTATTGTTGGGAATATAAATTGATACAGTCACTACGGAGAACAATATGGAGTTTCTTAAGAAACTAACAATAGAATTACCATATGATACAGCAATCCCAGTACTGGACATATACCCAGACAAAACCATAAATCAAAACGAGACATTCACCGCAATGTTCATTGCATCACTATTTACAATATCGAGGTAATGGAAGCAACCTAAATGCCCACAGACAGACGAATGCATAAAGCTGTGGTACATATATAAAATGGAATATTACTAAGCCATGAAAAGGAATGAAATTGGGTCATTTGTAGAGACGTCGATGGATCTAGAGACTGTCATACAGAGTGAAGTAAGTCAGAAAGAGAAAAACAAATCTTGTATATTCATGCATATATGTGGAACCTAGAAAAACTGTACAGATTAACCATTTTGCAAGGCATAAATAGAGCAACAGATGTAGACAACAAATGTATGGACAACAAGGGGGGAAAGCTGTTGGGGGGGTGGTGGTGGGAGGAGTTGAGAGACTGGGATTGGCATGTATACATTTATATGTATAAAATAGATAACCAATAAGAACCTGCTGTATAAAAATATAAAATAAAATTCAAAATTAAAAAGAAATAAAATTTAAAAAATAAAACAGAAAAAACAATTATTCCCTTCACATACATGTATTTATATGAATAAATTATTTCCATGCTTATATCTGTAAATACAAAAAAGAGGAATAAAATCTACCTTGAACCAAAAACGAAAAAGAGAAAAAAAACACAGAACCCACCAGTTCCACAGAGGAAAACCGTATCAGGGCACTTGCTCCAGTTGTAAACAATTCTGAAGTTGGCCAGTGGTGGGGAATCGTCTCCCATTCAGCCAGCAGCCCCCACGCAACAAGCGTCCTCATTGCAAAGCTGGGGCACCGTGCTGAGGCATCTGTGAGTAAACGTGAGCTGAGCCCCAGGCCAGTTGCTGCTGAACTATTCCCACCCGTCCCAGGTAAAACACCTGAATATATACAAGGACTTGAAAGCCTAGAGGAAGGGCCATAGAGCCACACGAGTGACAGCATGCCGGCCGACTTGGTGCCTGCAGGCCAGCCAGGATGGTCCTGGCCCTGGGTGCTCTTCTGGAAGATTTCCATTTCCCTGACTGAGATACCCGTCCTGTCCCTGCCCCCACTGCTTTTTTCCTTCCTCACCTCTGCCCAGGGAGAAATTCCAGCAGCAGGTATGGGTGACACATCCTCTTCTTTAGCAGGTGGCAGCCTGGCAACTGCTGCAGAAAGTCCAGCAGAGCCCCACTCACACTGGGCCACCCACAAAGCCGTGGCCTCTCACTCCCTCCCACCAGCCCAGCCCCGAGACTGCTGACAGGGCAGAGAAAATGGCGTCAGGCACGGCTGCAGGGGCTCTTGCTGCCTGGAGTGGTATTTATATTGATCTCAACCCAGGCACACCTGGGGAGGGCTGGCCCGCACGGTAAGGCTGCCCAGGTCAGCCAATCATCACCCCTCAGGGGCTCACAGTTGCAGAAAATGGAACTTGCTGAACCGGCCAGGTCCAAGGAACAGGTGTGGGCTCCTGAGAGTCAGGATAGACAAGGGGCTGCAGCTTTGGCTTGTTTTCTAATCATTTTATCTGGCCCATGAGTGGGAGACAACTTCAAGAAAACCCTCTCCTTATGAGAGGAACCCAGGAGTCAGGGAGAGGAGGGGTGGGTGGTGGTTGGAGACAGAGGCCTGGTGCCCCGGGTGCAGTGGAAGTCTCTGGAAGACCAGGTGGAGGGAGGCCGCACAGAGTGACGCCCAGGGTCACAGACCTGTCGCAGCTGCTGTTTGTTAGTTCAAGTCCTGCTCTGAGGTGCTCTGTGCCAGCTCTGAGCGACAGGTGAGCTGGGGGTGCTCTGCAATGAGGGCTATGTGCACGGTTCCTGTGTGCCCAGCCCTGCCATGGTACCTGCAAGGGTAGCTCTGTATCCTGGGAAGGGCCTGACCACGAGAGCCCCGTGGGCTGGGGTGGGGGTGGGGTACCTGCCCAGGTGAGCTCCATATTCTGGGATTGGTCTGACCACGAGAGCCCCATGGGCTGCTGGGGACCTGGTAAAGGATGTCAGGACAGTCAGTGAAGCCACCGAGGATATACCTCCAGTTGCTCCTAATTCCTACACCCTGCTGGTCATTCTACCAACCACCAGGACATGGTATTCTGTATTAGTCTTCAATGATGCCTTCTTTTGTATTCCATTAGTCCCAGAGTCACAAGAAATTTTGGCTTGTGAGTGGCAGGACTCAACATACAACTAAAACAATACTTCCGGGCCGTCTTGCCCCAAGGGTGCAAAAATTCCCACACCATCTTTGGGGAAAGCTTAGCTAAAGACCTAAAAGTTCTACCTCTGGAAAAGGAAACCCTCCTTCAGTACGCAGACGACATTCTGATCGCCAGCCCTACTAAGGAGGCCTCTGAACTACCAAGCCAATAAAGGATAGAAGTTGTCCAAGAAAAAGCTCAAATATCACAGACTGCGGTGACCTGCCTGGGCTTCATTCTCACAGAAGGTCGGAGAAGCCCATCCCAGGAAAGGGAAGAAACCATTTGCAGCCTTACCCCTTTCTAAAACTAGAAGACAGCTTAGGGGTTCCTGGGGAGGCCAGGGTTTGCTGCTTCTGGATCCCTAACTACAGTCTACTAGCTGGGCCTCTATATGAAACACTGAAAGGAAAAGATGATGATCCTTTTGAATAGAATCCAGAAGTGGCCTTTCAAGAATGGAAAGAGCAGTCAATTCAGACCCTTGCCCTGGAACTCCCTAATTTAGCTAAACCCTTTGACCTTTACGTTCCCGGTGAAAGGTGAATCGCCATTGGAGAATTAGTGCAAAAACTGGGACCACTTGAAATGGAACAATGCAAGAATGCCATCCAGGTAGGATAAACTACGGTCACCAAGGGGCTTGGCCCACTGCCGCATCTGGCCAAGATACTGGCGGTATCTAAAAACCTGGAAATCAGCAGCCCAAAAGGCCACCTCCTTCCTAAGGGAAAAGGACCCCACGTGGTGATCCTAACCACCAACGATGCCCTGAAGTTGCAGGGTTCGCTCCGTGGGCACACCGACCTCGAGTGAGGAGGCCCTCCAACTCCAACATCCAGAGAGATAACCGGGGGCAACAGGGCACCATGACGACTCGTGTGAACATCACTTGACCTGGAGTTTCTCTCATAAAACAATAAGAGTGTGTCCCAAAAGAGTAGACTACTGCTTGCAGGACTTACTGCACCCAGAGGGGAGCTAATAATCTTGGTGGGGGAACCGTATATCACACTGTCACCATAGAAAAGCCTACAGACACCGTGATGATGGTGGCCAATAAGACCGGCTGGACTCCTGTTTACTTCAAAAGGCTGTTGACTCAGTGGTCATCATGGTCCTTGATCACCACTGACCCTGGACTGTCTGGGAGTTGAGCGGGCAGGGCTCTGACACCTGGTGCTGTTTGTACGTTAATTCAGGGGCCTAATTGAAGAAAGCGCAGACTACTGGTCAGAGCATCTAGGCTGGCAGAAACGGTCAGCCTAAGGTGGCCGAACAAATGTGGGGCGGGGTGAAACCGGCCCCCACAGCGTCTCTGCACATCTCTTTCCTGGACCCTTAAAGGTCATTAGAATCTATAACACTTCCAATGCTGGTGCTCAGGTGGACGAGCAGGGAGGCAGGGGGCCTGGGGACAATCAACGTCACCTGGAGGCTGCTGGGGAGAAGCTCTGACCCTCGCCCCCGGGTATTAGGGCTCCCAACTCAGCACTCAGCAGTTACAGAAGAAGTGTCTGCACCCTCAGCACTCCAAGAATGAGGAACGGGACAAAAGGCAGAGGAGGGGTTTGTCCCCAGCAAAGCCCATTAAAAATCCCTGGGAGATAAAAATAGAATCTGGGCAATAAAGTCAAGTCTAACCTTTTTTATCCTTTGTGCTTTGTCTAATTTCACGTGCTCCTAGGGTCCCGCATGCAGAGGTTCCACACCCGGCACTTCAGACCAGATTTCCTAGTGCAGAATGGCTGGGTCGACACCTCAGCTCCTGGGGCCCAGTGCAGACTCCGCGATATAGAGCCTGAGCTGCAGCCAACCTGGCCCTCGAGAGCTCCGCCCCCTCCCTCCCACTGACTCTGGCAGGATCTCTACACAGCAGCCCAGCCCACAGCCCACGGGGTAGTGCATGCTCTCACCTCTCCATTCTCTGATCAAAATATAAAGTTTCCTTTGCTTGTGAACCAAACTCAGTCTCGATCTGTTGGCCCCAATGACACTGGGCAGGGGGACACTTGTTGGGGTCCACTCTGGAGGATCAGTAACAGAAATTGAGACTATTGTAACCTCAATGAACAGATGTGTGAGCCAAACTGTAGTTAACATAGAACAGTGTATAAGGCTCGGGTAAAATAAGATGTTTCTAACACTTCCATTTGATATTTCCATCACTTTATTATAAGCAAGTTCAGTGAAAAGGTTTGTCTTATTTGTCAGGTCAATATTAGAGAAACGAAGTGATTTCTTTCCAAGGATGTACATCTAATAATCTTGGTTAAAGCTTCAATCTTGTTTTAAATGCTTTTCCATTGAAAATGATACCTCTCTTTCAGCTCCCCCATTTCTGAGAAGTATAAAATCTTATAATTTATTATTACCAAAGGGGAAAGGTGGGAGGAGGGATAAATTAACAGTTTGGGATTAACACATACACGCTGCTATGTATAAAATAGATCATCAACAAGGAACTACTGTATAGCACAGGGAACTACACTCAACATTTTGCAATAACCTATAAGGGGAAATAATCTGAAAAAGAATAGATATTTTTATTGACATCATCTATCAATGACAGTTAAAGTGTAACCTAAGGGAAGCTGGTGGTGAGTGCTTCTGACCCTGAAGACTTCAATCATCTAAAGTTTGGACTCTGCCTACTTCCCAAGGCCCTTAATGAACATATGTGTAGCCGTAGCTTAAAAAATTCCCCAGTTTGGGTTTCGGGGAGACACTGATTTTGAAAAAGCCCTGGTGTTCTCCTTACATGAATGGGACTCTTCCTACTGCTAAAACATGTCTGTCACACCCAGAGGATGGTATACCGTCTGATCGGGAAGAGTTTGGAAAAGGCATCTCCTCTCCTCATCTCCTGGTGCTCGGGTTCACCCCTCCAGCGTCTTTACTAACAGTCTCCCCACTTGGAGATGTCAGCACTGTCAACATCCTGTTGCGTACAGTTTGGAATTTGTCCAGAGGATGAAGCGGAAGGATGAGGAACAATGAGAGACAAGTCCTAGGTGTTCAGACAGGCACATGTCACTCTAATTTCCAATCAGGAAGACGAATTGACCAAAGGCTAGGGTTGCCCATGGAAACAGTATAGGGCTTGAGGAAATCCCGCTGCTTTGTGGCCAGTTCCCATAAACACAAGTTGAACAATGGAACTCAGGGGCAGTAAAATTCACAAAACTGCAGAGTTGAAAATATCCATCACTGAAAAATGTCTTGAGGAAAGTCAGAGAAAAGGACTTGTAAGCAAGGGAGAATGGCAGGAAAGGGATTTGAGGAGGTAGAAAGGACTCGCCATTAAGCACAAGAAAAGGAGCTGAACATTGCCAACATTGCAGTTGGCCAAAAAGGGTGTATGCGTTTTTTTCTGTATATATTCAAGAAAAGGGCATACACTTTTTTAGCCAACCAAACAGGTGGGCACTGGAAGTCAATACTACAAAAGATATCACTTCGCATCAGTCAGAAGAGCCATCCTCATAAAGCGTAAACAACAGAAATGCAGGACAGGGCAAGGAGAAGAGGGAGCCCTGTGAGACTTATAGTGGAAATGTATATTGCCAACGGCCATTCTGGAGAAGTGTATTGTGTTTACTAAAGCATCTAAAAAATGAGCTACAGAGCATAGGGCACTTGCACTCATGGGCGTATATCTTGAGAAAAACAAAAATCGAGAGGACACAGGCACCCCAATGTTTACCCCCTCTCTGTTTAAAAGATCCTCAACTAGGATATAACTTAAATGTCTCTGGAGGGAAAAAATGGGTAGAGATGTGGTACTTAGGTAGAGTGGAATATTATTCAGCCTGGAAATCAATGAAATATGGCCAGTTGTAACAACTCCGGAGGAGTTACGTATGATCTTTCTAAGTGACATAATTCAAAAAGAAAAAGACACATATCATAAGATATCACTTAAAGGTGGAATCCAAAATGGCTACACATGAAATAAATTACAAAACAAAAACATAGTCAAATATGTAGAAAACACGCATAAGGCTGCTAAACGGGAAAGGTGGGGAGGGGTGAGGCATCACCCAGGAGGTTGAAATTAGCAAAGATACCATTCCAAATACCAAACTGATAATCAACAAGGCCTACACGGTAGCTAAAAGAACTGCACTCAGCACACTCAAGTCACCGGAAAAGAATATATACGACTGGTAAGAATCTGAAAAAGAATTTACTGATGTCTCTCTGTACGTGAATCAAGTGGATGTACAGCAGCAAGAAACAGAGCTTTGAAAATCAGCTGTAACCAATATAGTAATAAATTGAAAAAAATAAACGACAGAGAGACAGAGAAAACCTCTTACAACTTTTCCTCAGGGCCGGTGATGCAACATGGATTGAACACATCTAGACCCACAGCAGGATGAGACATAAGGCTGGAAACTGTTTGCGCTAAGAGAAATGTGAGGTTGGGTGAGGAAATGCACACCCTTTAAAGTAATACTACCTGGTACCCATTCAATGGGTCCCAAATATGCAGGTTCAAGGGATCTTCCTACAGCTAAAACATGCATGGAAAACCCAGAGGACTGTACACCATGTGATCGGGAGATGTGTCTAAAATGCAGCTCATTTATCCTCTCCTGGTGCTCCTGTTCACCATTCCAGCCACGTTACTTAGAATCTCCCCACTTGGAGAATCAGCACATTTCAACTTCTGTTTCACACATTTTGCAAATTGTGAGGAGGATGAACGGGGAACCAATGAGAGAATAGTTGTAGGGGTTTGGACGGGCACATATCACTCTAATTTCCCATTAAGAATAAGAATTGAAAAAAGGCTCAGCCCGCCTCGCCCGAGCCAAAATAGGGCCTGAAGCAATCCTGCGGGTTTGAGGCCAGCTCACAAAAGAGCAACTTAAAAAATGGAGCTCAGGGTCACTGCAATTCACAAACCTGCAGAGTTATAAATGAAAACTAACGTCCAAAAATATGTTGAGGTAAGGCAAAGAAGAGGATCTGAATGCAAGACAGAATTGCAAGAAACAGATTTCAAGAGATAGATTGGACTCGTCTTTAAAGCACATGAAAAGCGGCAGAATTTCGACAATGATGCAGTTGGCCCAAAAGGGCGTATGCGTTTTTTCCTGATTATATCCAGGAAAAAACGCATACGCACTTTATGGGCAACGAAGCAAGCAAGCAATGCAAATGTGCACAACAAAGAAGTCTCATTTCCCACTGGTCAAAAGGGCCATCCTAAAAAATTGTAAAAACCAGAAATGCAGGACAGGCCATGGAGAACAGGGAGCCTTTATACGCTGATGGGCAGTGTGTGAACTGCCGAGAGCCACTCTGGAGAAGTGTATGGTGGTTCCTAAATCATCTAAAAAACAGAGCTACAGAGCATAGGACACTTCCAATCATGGGAGTATATCTAGGGAAATCTAAAAATTAACAAGACACAAGCACACCACAGTTTAGGGCTACTCTGTTTACAAGAACCTCAACTTCAGTATACCTTAAATATCCCAGGAAAGAGAACAATGGATAAAGAAGATGTGGTACTTATGTACAATGGAATATCTCTTCACCATGAAATCAATGTAATAAGGCTAGTAGAAGGATAAAGAGTGGATTTAGGTCCGATAATACTACTTGAAATAAGTCAAACAGAAAAAGAAACATATCATAAGATATCACTTATAGAGGGAGGGTAAATATGGCTGCACAAGAAATGAATTACAGAACAGAACAGTGTCTCACATTTAGAAAACACACTTATTTCAGCTTAAGGGGAAAGGAGAGGTGGGGTGATGCATAAAACCAGAGTTTGAAATTAGCACAGATACCGTTCAATAAACCAAATAGATATTAGCCAAGATCTACACCTTGCTCAATGAACTGGCCTCAACACACCCTATACACCGCAGAGAAATATATCTGAGTAATAAGAATCTTAAAACCCATGTATTGATATATCTCCATAAGGGAATCAAGTGTGTGCAGAGTGGCACAAACACAGCAGTGAAAATGAGCTAAACCCCATTATAGAAATAAATTTTAAAAACAAAACGCAGAAACAATGAAAGAGAGAAAAATTCTTACAAAATTCGCTCAGGGGCTGTGATGCAACCTGGATTGACCACATATAAACCCACAGCTGGATAAGACATAAGGCTGGACACTTGGGGCTGAGAGGATTGATGAGCTTTGGTGAGCAACTGCCAAAAGTTTAATGCAATACTTCATGCTACTCATTCCAAGGGTCCCAACACTCCAGGTTGAAGGGAATCTTCCTACAGCTAAACCATGCTTGGGAAACCCAGCGACTGGTATACCATATGATCGGGAAAGGTTTCTAAAACGCACCTCATTTTTCCTCTCCTGGGGCTCCGGATCGACATTCCAGCCGCTTTACCAAAAATATCCCCACATGGAGAGTCAATGCCTTTAAGTTCTGGTATCGCACAGTCTGCAGTTAGTGCGGAGGATGAATGGGAATAGGGGGAACCAGTGAGAAACTAGCTGTAGCGGTTTCAATGGGCACATGTCACTCTAAATTCACATAAGTAAGAAGAATAAACCAAAGGCACAGCAAGGTGCCCCAGAAGAAGAATAGGGCCTGAAGGAATCCTGTGGTTATGAGGCAAGATCACAAAAATAAGAGCTGAAAAATGGAGCTAAGGGCCACTGCAATTCAAAAACCTGCAGAGTTATAAAGGCCAACTATTTTCAAAAAATATATTGAGGTAAGGCTATGAAGAGGCATTGAAAGCAAGGCAGAATTGCAGGAAAACGATTTCAGGAGGTAGACTGGAATTGCATTTAAAGCATAGGAAAAGAGGCAGAACGTCCACAATGATTCACTTGGCCAAAAAGGGCGTATGCCTTTTTTCCTGAATTTATTCAGGAAAAAAGGCATACGCCCTTTTTGGCCAACCAAGCAAGCTTGCAAAGGAAATCTGCACTACAATGAAGTCTCACTTCCCCCCGGTCAAAAGGGCCATCTGAAAAAAGTGTAAAATCCAGAAAGGCAGGACAGGCCATGGAGAACTGGGAGCCTTGTTATGCTGATGGGCGGGATGTAAATTGTCAACAGACACTCGGGAGAAGTGTATGGTGTTTCCTGAAACATCTAAAAAACAAAGCAACAGAGCCTAGGGCACTTCCACTTATGGTCCTATAGGTTAGGGAAATTAAAATCAAAAAGACACAGCCACCCCAAACATTGGGACGCCTCTGTTTACAAGAACCTCGTTTACCGTACAAGTTCAACATCGCAGAAAGTGTAAAATGGATAAAGAAGTTGTGGTATTTACTTACAAAGCAATATCACTCAGCAATGAAATCTATGTCATCAGGCCCTTAGCAGCACAATGAGTGGATTCAGGTATGATGATTCTAACTGAAATAAGTCACACAGAAAAAGAAACATCATAAGATATCACTAATACACGGAATGTAAACTTGGCTACACAGGAACTGAATTACAGAACAGAACAGGGTCTCAAATTTAGAAAACCAACTTATGCTTGCTTAAGGGTAAAGGTGAGTTGGGGTGCTGCATAAAACCAGACATTGAAATGAGCACAGATAAAGTTCCTTAAGCCAAATATGGAATAGACAAGAGCTACTCCTTGCTCAACGAAATGGACTCAACACCCAATATTAAACGCCTAAGAATGTACCTGACTAGTAAGTATCTTAAAACCTATGGATTGCTATGTCTCCAAAAGAGAATCAAGCGTGTGTACAGGGGCATAAACGCAGTAGTGATAGGATTGGAGAGGTTCGGTGAGCAAATGAAGACCCTTTGAAGTCATATTGCATGGTACCCATTCCACGGGTTTCAACTACCCAGGTTTAAGGTATTCTTCCTTCAGCTAAAACATGCATGTGGAACCTAGAGTATGATCAACCATGTGATCGGGAGACGTGTTCAAATATGTCTCAGTTTTCGTACCCTGGTACTCGGGTGCAACATTCCAGACGCTTTACTAACACTCTCCCGACTTGGAGAGTCAGTCCCTTTAACCTCCTGTTTGGCCCAGTTTGCAATTTCTGCGGAAGATGAACAGGAATAGCGAGAACCAATGAGAGACTAGCTGGAGGTGTCTGGACGGGCAAATTTAACTCTCATTTCCCACCAGGAAGAGGAATTAACCAAAGGCTCAGCTTACCGTGCCGGAACCAGATTAGGGCCTGAAGCCATACTGCAGTTTTGCGGCCAGGTCACAAGAAAGCGAGTTGAAGAAAGGAGCTCAGGGGCACTGTAATTCACAAACCTGCAGAGTTATAAATGACAGCTATCGTCCAAAAATATACTGAAGTAAGGCTGCCAAGAGGACTTGAAAGCGGGGCAGAATTGCAGGAAACCGATTTCAGGAGGTAGACTGGAATTGCATTGAAAGCATAGGAAAAGAGGCAGAACGTCCACAATGATGCACTTGGCCAAAAAGGGCGTATGCGTTTTTTCCTGAATATATTCAGGAAAAAACGCATACGCCCTTTTTGGCCAACCAAGCAAGCTTGCAAAGGAAATCTGCACTACAATGAAGTCTCACTTCCCCCCGGTCAAAAGGGCCATCTGAAAAAAGTGTAAAATCCAGAAAGGCAGGACAGGCCATGGAGAACTGGGAGCCTTGTTATGCTGATGGGCGGGATGTAAATTGCCAACAGACACTCGGGAGAAGTGTATGGTGTTTCCTGAAACAACTAAAAAACTAAGCAACAGAGCCTAGGGCACTTCCACTTATGGTTCTATAGCTTAGGGAAATTAAAATCAAAAAGACACAGCCACCCCAAAGTTTGGGACGCCTCTGTTTACAAGAACCTCGTTTACCGTACAAGTTCAATATCACAGAAAGAGAAAAATGGATACAGAACTTGTGGTACTTACGTACAATGCAGTATCACTCAGCAATGAAATCTATGTCATCAGGCCCGTAGCAGCATAATGAGTGGATTCAGGTACGATGATTCTAACTGAAATAAGTCACACAGAAAAAGAAACATCATAAGATATCAGTAATACACGGAATGTAAACTTGGCTACACAGGAACTGAATTACAGAACAGAACAGGGTCTCAAATTTAGAAAACCAACTTATGCTTGCTTAAGGGTAAAGGTGAGTTGGGGTGCTGCATAAAACCAGACATTGAAATGAGCACAGATAAAGTTCCTTAAGCCAAATATGGAATAGACAAGAGCTACTCCTTGCTCAACGAAATGGACTCAACACCGCATATTAAAAGCCTAAGAATGTACCTGACTAGTAAGTATCTTAAAACCTATGGATTGCTATGTCTCCAAAAGAGAATCAAGCGTGTGTACAGGGGCATAAACGCAGCAGTGATAGGATTGGAGAGGTTCGGTGAGCAAATGAAGACCCTTTGAAGTCATATTGCATGGTACCCATTACACGGGTCTCAACTCTCCAGGTTTAAGGTATTCTTCCTTCAGCTAAAACATGCATGTGGAACCCAGAGTATGATCAACCGTGTGAACGGGAGACGTGTTCAAATATGTCTCAGTTTTCCTCCTCTGGTACTCGGGTGCAACATTCCAGATGCTTTACTAACACTCTCCCGACTTGGGGAGTCAATCCCTTTAACCTCCTGTTTGGCCCAGTTTGCAATTTCTGCGGAAGATGAACAGGAATAGCGAGAACCAATGAGAGACTAGCTGGAGGTGTCTGGACGGGCAAATTTAACTCTCATTTCCCACCAGGAAGAGGAATTAACCAAAGGCTCAGCGTGCCGTGCCGGAACCAGATTAGGGCCTGAAGCCATCCTGCGGTGTTGCGGCCAGGTCACAAGAAAGCGAGTTGAAGAAAGGAGCTCAGGGGCACTGTAATTCACAAAACTGCAGAGTTATAAATGACAGCTATCGTCCAAAAATATACTGAAGTAAGGCTGCCAAGAGGACTTGAAAGCGGGGCAGAATTGCAGGAAACCGATTTCAGGAGGTAGACTGGAATTGCATTGAAAGCATAGGAAAAGAGGCAGAACGTCCACAATGATGCACTTGGCCAAAAAGGGCGTAGGCGTTTTTTCCTGAACATATTCAGGAAAAAACGCCTACGCCCTTTTTGGCCAACCAAGCAAGCTTGCAAAGGAAATCTGCACTACAATGAAGTCTCACTTCCCCCCGGTCAAAAGGGCCATCTGAAAAAAGTGTAAAATCCAGAAAGGCAGGACAGGCCATGGAGAACTGGGAGCCTTGTTATGCTGATGGGCGGGATGTAAATTGCCAACAGACACTCGGGAGAAGTGTATGGTGTTTCCTGAAACATCTAAAACACAAAGCAACAGAGCGTAGGGCACTTTCACTTATGGTCCTATAGATTAGGGAAATTAAAATCAAAAAGACACAGCCACCCCAAAGTTTGGGACGCCTCTGTTTACAAGAACCTCGTTTACAGTACAAGTTCAACATCGCAGAAAGTGAAAAATGGATAAAGAAGTTGTGGTATTTACTTACAAAGCAATATCACTCAGCAATGAAATCTATGTCATCAGGCCCTTAGCAGCACAATGAGTGGATTCAGGTATGATGATTCTAACTGAAATAAGTCACACAGAAAAAGAAACATCATAAGATATCAGTAATACACGGAATGTAAACTTGGCTACACAGGAACTGAATTACAGAACAGAACAGGGTCTCAAATTTAGAAAAGCAACTTATGCTTTCTTAAGGGGAAAGGTGAGTTGGAGTGCTGCATAAAACCAGAGATTGAAATTAGCACAGATAAAGTTCCTTAAGCCAAATATGGAATAGACAAGAGCTACTCCTTGCTCAACGAAATGGACTCAACACCGCATATTAAACGCCTAAGAACGTACCTGACTAGTAAGTATCTTAAAACCTATGGATTGCTATGTCTCCGAAAGAGAATCAAGCATGTGTAAAGGGACATAAACACAGCAGTGATAGGATTGGAGAGGTTCGGTGAGCAAATGAAGACCCTTTGAAGTCATATTGCATGGTACCCATTCCACGGGTTTCAACTACCCAGGTTTAAGGTATTCTTCCTTCAGCTAAAACATGCATGTGGAACCTAGAGTATGATCAACCATGTGATCGGGAGACGTGTTCAAATATGTCTCAGTTTTCGTACCCTGGTACTCGGGTGCAACATTCCAGACGCTTTACTAACACTCTCCCGACTTGGAGAGTCAGTCCCTTTAACCTCCTGTTTGGCCCAGTTTGCAATTTCTGCGGAAGATGAACAGGAATAGCGAGAACCAATGAGAGACTAGCTGGAGGTGTCTGGACGGGCAAATTTAACTCTCATTTCCCACCAGGAAGAGGAATTAACCAAAGGCTCAGCTTACCGTGCCGGAACCAGATTAGGGCCTGAAGCCATACTGCAGTGTTGCGGCCAGGTCACAAGAAAGCGAGTTGAAGAAAGGAGCTCAGGGGCACTGTAATTCACAAACCTGCAGAGTTATAAATGACAGCTATCGTCCAAAAATATACTGAAGTAAGGCTGCCAAGAGGACTTGAAAGCGGGGCAGAATTGCAGGAAACCGATTTCAGGAGGTAGACTGGAATTGCATTGAAAGCATAGGAAAAGAGGCAGAACGTCCACAATGATGCACTTGGCCAAAAAGGGCGTAGGCGTTTTTTCCTGAATATATTCAGGAAAAAACGCATACGCCCTTTTTGGCCAACCAAGCAAGCTTGCAAAGGAAATCTGCACTACAATGAAGTCTCACTTCCCCCCGGTCAAAAGGGCCATCTGAAAAAAGTGTAAAATCCAGAAAGGCAGGACAGGCCATGGAGAACTGGGAGCCTTGTTATGCTGATGGGCGGGATGTAAATTGCCAACAGACACTCGGGAGAAGTGTATGGTGTTTCCTGAAACAACTAAAAAACTAAGCAACAGAGCCTAGGGCACTTCCACTTATGGTTCTATAGCTTAGGGAAATTAAAATCAAAAAGACACAGCCACCCCAAAGTTTGGGACGCCTCTGTTTACAAGAACCTCGTTTACCGTACAAGTTCAATATCACAGAAAGAGAAAAATGGATACAGAACTTGTGGTACTTACGTACAATGCAGTATCACTCAGCAATGAAATCTATGTCATCAGGCCCGTAGCAGCATAATGAGTGGATTCAGGTACGATGATTCTAACTGAAATAAGTCACACAGAAAAAGAAACATCATAAGATATCAGTAATACACGGAATGTAAACTTGGCTACACAGGAACTGAATTACAGAACAGAACAGGGTCTCAAATTTAGAAAACCAACTTATGCTTGCTTAAGGGTAAAGGTGAGTTGGGGTGCTGCATAAAACCAGACATTGAAATGAGCACAGATAAAGTTCCTTAAGCCAAATATGGAATAGACAAGAGCTACTCCTTGCTCAACGAAATGGACTCAACACCCAATATTAAACGCCTAAGAATGTACCTGACTAGTAAGTATCTTAAAACCTATGGATTGCTATGTCTCCAAAAGAGAATCAAGCGTGTGTACAGGGGCATAAACGCAGCAGTGATAGGATTGGAGAGGTTCGGTGAGCAAATGAAGACCCTTTGAAGTCATATTGCATGGTACCCATTACACGGGTCTCAACTCTCCAGGTTTAAGGTATTCTTCCTTCAGCTAAAACATGCATGTGGAACCCAGAGTATGATCAACCGTGTGAACGGGAGACGTGTTCAAATATGTCTCAGTTTTCCTCCTCTGGTACTCGGGTGCAACATTCCAGATGCTTTACTAACACTCTCCCGACTTGGGGAGTCAATCCCTTTAACCTCCTGTTTGGCCCAGTTTGCAATTTCTGCGGAAGATGAACAGGAATAGCGAGAACCAATGACAGACTAGCTGGAGGTGTCTGGACGGGCAAATTTAACTCTCATTTCCCACCAGGAAGAGGAATTAACCAAAGGCTCAGCGTGCCGTGCCGGAACCAGATTAGGGCCTGAAGCCATCCTGCGGTGTTGCGGCCAGGTCACAAGAAAGCGAGTTGAAGAAAGGAGCTCAGGGTCACTGTAATTCACAAAACTGCAGAGTTATAAATGACAGCTATCGTCCAAAAATATACTGAAGTAAGGCTGCCAAGAGGACTTGAAAGCGGGGCAGAATTGCAGGAAACCGATTTCAGGAGGTAGACTGGAATTGCATTGAAAGCATAGGAAAAGAGGCAGAACGTCCACAATGATGCACTTGGCCAAAAAGGGCGTAGGCGTTTTTTCCTGAACATATTCAGGAAAAAACGCCTACGCCCTTTTTGGCCAACCAAGCAAGCTTGCAAAGGAAATCTGCACTACAATGAAGTCTCACTTCCCCCCGGTCAAAAGGGCCATCTGAAAAAAGTGTAAAATCCAGAAAGGCAGGACAGGCCATGGAGAACTGGGAGCCTTGTTATGCTGATGGGCGGGATGTAAATTGCCAACAGACACTCGGGAGAAGTGTATGGTGTTTCCTGAAACATCTAAAAAACAAAGCAACAGAGCCTAGGGCACTTCCACTTATGGTCCTATAGCTTAGGGAAATTAAAATCAAAAAGACACAGCCACCCCAAAGTTTGGGACGGCTCTGTTTACAAGAACCTCGTTTACAGTACAAGTTCAACATCGCAGAAAGTGAAAAATGGATAAAGAAGTTGTGGTACTTACGTACAATGCAATATCACTCAGCAATTAAATCTCTGTCTTCAGACACGTAGAAGCATAATGAGTGGATTCAGGTATGATGATTTTATCTGAAATAAGTCACACAGAAAAAGAAACATCATAAGATATCAGTAATACATGGAATGTAAACTTGGCTACACAGGAACTGAATTCCAAAACAGAACAGGGTCTCAAATTTAGAAAACCAACTTATGCTTGCTTAAGGGGAAAGGGGAGTTGGGGTGCTGCATAAAACCAGAGATTGAAATGAGCACAGATAAAGTTCCTTAATCAAATATGTAACAGACAAGAGCTACTCCTTGCTCAACGAAATGGACTCAACACCCCATATTAAACGCCTAAGAATGTACCTGACTAGCAAGTATCTTAAAATCTATGGATTGCTATGTCTCTGAAAGGGAATCAAGCGTGTGTGGAGGGGCATAAACGCAGCAGTGATAGGATTGGAGAGGTTCGGTGAGCAAATGAAGACCCTTTGAAGTCACATTGCATGGTACCCATTCCACGGGTCTCAACTCTCCAGGTTTAAGGGATTCTTCCTTCAGCTAAAACATGCATGTGGAACCCAGAGTATGATCAACCATGTGATCGGGAGACGTGTTCAAATATGTCTCAGTTTTCGTACCCTGGTACTCGGGTGCAACATTCCAGACGCTTTACTAACACTCTCCCGACTTGGAGAGTCAGTATCTTTATTCTCCTGTTTGGCCCAGTTTGCAATTTCTGTGGAAGATGAACAGGAATAGGGAGAACCAATGAGAGACAAGCTGGAGGTTTCTGGACGGGCAAATTTAACTCTCATTTCCCACGAAGGACAGGAATTAACCAAAGGCTCAGCGTGCCGTGCTGGAACCAGATTAGGGCCTGAAGCAATCCTGCGGTGTTGCGGCCGGCTCACAAGAAAGCGAGATGAAGAACGGAGCTCAGGGGCACAGGAATTCACAAACCTGCAGAGTTATAAATGACAGCTATCGTCCAAAAATATACTGAAGGAAGGCTGCCAAGAGGACTTGAAAGCGGGGCAGAATTGCAGGAAACCGATTTCAGGAGGTAGACTGGAATTGCATTTTAAGCATAGGAAAAGAGGCAGAACGTCCACAATGATGCACTTGGCCAAAAAGGGCGTATGCGTTTTTTCCTGAATCAGGAAAAAACGCATACGCACTTTTTGGCCAACCAAGCAAGCTTGCAAAGGAAATCTGCACTACAATGAAGTCTCACTTCCCCCCGGTCAAAAGGGCCATCTGAGAAAAGTGTAAAATCCAGAAAGGCAGGACAGGCCATGGAGAACTGGGAGCCTTGTTATGCTGATGGGCGGGATGTAAATTGCCAACAGCCACTCGGGAGAAGTGTATGGTGTTTCCTGAAACATCTAAAAAACAAAGCAACAGAGCCTAGGGCACTTCCACTTATGGTCCTATAGCTTAGGGAAATTAAAATCAAAAAGACACAGCCACCCCACAGTTTGGGACAGCTCTGTTTACAAGAACCTCGTTTACGGTACAAGTTCAATATCGCAGAAAGTGAAAAATGGATAAAGAAGTTGTGGTACTTATGTACAATGCAAAATCACTCAGCCATGAAATCTATGTCATCAGGCCCGTAGCAGCATAATGAGTGGATTCAGGTATGATGATTCTAACTGAAATATGTCACACAGAAAAAGAAACATCATAAGATATCACTAATACATGGAATGTGAAATTGGCTACACATGAACTGAATTACAAAACAGAACAGGGTCTCAAGTTTAGAAAACCAACTTATGCTTCCTTAAGGGGGAAAGTGAGTTGGGGTGCTGCATAAAACCAGAGTTTGAAATTAGCACAGATACCATTCAATAAGCCAAATATGTAATAGACAAGACCTACCCCTTGCTCAACAAAATGGACTCAACAATGAGGTATCACCTCACACCTGATAGAATGGGCATCATGAGAAAATCTACAAACAAAAATGCTGGAAAGGGTGTGGAGAAAAGGAACCCTCTTCCACTATTGTTGGGAATATAAATTGATACAGTCACTACGGAGAACAATATGGAGTTTCTTAAGAAACTAACAATAGAATTACCATATGATACAGCAATCCCAGTACTGGACATATACCCAGACAAAACCATAAATCAAAACGAGACATTCACCGCAATGTTCATTGCATCACTATTTACAATATCGAGGTAATGGAAGCAACCTAAATGCCCACAGACAGACGAATGCATAAAGCTGTGGTACATATATAAAATGGAATATTACTAAGCCATGAAAAGGAATGAAATTGGGTCATTTGTAGAGACGTCGATGGATCTAGAGACTGTCATACAGAGTGAAGTAAGTCAGAAAGAGAAAAACAAATCTTGTATATTCATGCATATATGTGGAACCTAGAAAAACTGTACAGATTAACCATTTTGCAAGGCATAAATAGAGCAACAGATGTAGACAACAAATGTATGGACAACAAGGGGGGAAAGCTGTTGGGGGGGTGGTGGTGGGAGGAGTTGAGAGACTGGGATTGGCATGTATACATTTATATGTATAAAATAGATAACCAATAAGAACCTGCTGTATAAAAATATAAAATAAAATTCAAAATTAAAAAGAAATAAAATTTAAAAAATAAAACAGAAAAAACAATTATTCCCTTCACATACATGTATTTATATGAATAAATTATTTCCATGCTTATATCTGTAAATACAAAAAAGAGGAATAAAATCTACCTTGAACCAAAAACGAAAAAGAGAAAAAAAAACACAGAACCCACCAGTTCCACAGAGGAAAACCGTATCAGGGCACTTGCTCCAGTTGTAAACAATTCTGAAGTTGGCCAGTGGTGGGGAATCGTCTCCCATTCAGCCAGCAGCCCCCACGCAACAAGCGTCCTCATTGCAAAGCTGGGGCACCGTGCCGAGGCATCTGTGAGTAAATGGGAGGTGAGCCCCAGGCCAGTTGCTGCTGAACTATTCCCACCCGTCCCAGGTAAAACACCTGAATATATACAAGGACTTGAAAGCCTAGAGGAAGGGCCATAGAGCCACACGAGTGACAGCATGCCGGCCGACTTGGTGCCTGCAGGCCAGCCAGGATGGTCCTGGCCCTGGGTGCTCTTCTGGAAGATTTCCATTTCCCTGACTGAGATACCCGTCCTGTCCCTGCCCCCACTGCTTTTTTCCTTCCTCACCTCTGCCCAGGGAGAAATTCCAGCAGCAGGTATGGGTGACACATCCTCTTCTTTAGCAGGTGGCAGCCTGGCAACTGCTGCAGAAAGTCCAGCAGAGCCCCACTCACACTGGGCCACCCACAAAGCCGTGGCCTCTCACTCCCTCCCACCAGCCCAGCCCCGAGACTGCTGACAGGGCAGAGAAAATGGCGTCAGGCACGGCTGCAGGGGCTCTTGCTGCCTGGAGTGGTATTTATATTGATCTCAACCCAGGCACACCTGGGGAGGGCTGGCCCGCACGGTAAGGCTGCCCAGGTCAGCCAATCATCACCCCTCAGGGGCTCACAGTTGCAGAAAATGGAACTTGCTGAACCGGCCAGGTCCAAGGAACAGGTGTGGGCTCCTGAGAGTCAGGATAGACAAGGGGCTGCAGCTTTGGCTTGTTTTCTAATCATTTTATCTGGCCCATGAGTGGGAGACAACTTCAAGAAAACCCTCTCCTTATGAGAGGAACCCAGGAGTCAGGGAGAGGAGGGGTGGGTGGTGGTTGGAGACAGAGGCCTGGTGCCCCGGGTGCAGTGGAAGTCTCTGGAAGACCAGGTGGAGGGAGGCCGCACAGAGTGACGCCCAGGGTCACAGACCTGTCGCAGCTGCTGTTTGTTAGTTCAAGTCCTGCTCTGAGGTGCTCTGTGCCAGCTCTGAGCGACAGGTGAGCTGGGGGTGCTCTGCAATGAGGGCTATGTGCACGGTTCCTGTGTGCCCAGCCCTGCCATGGTACCTGCAAGGGTAGCTCTGTATCCTGGGAAGGGCCTGACCACGAGAGCCCCGTGGGCTGGGGTGGGGGTGGGGTACCTGCCCAGGTGAGCTCCATATTCTGGGATTGGTCTGACCACGAGAGCCCCATGGGCTGCTGGGGACCTGGTAAAGGATGTCAGGACAGTCAGTGAAGCCACCGAGGATATACCTCCAGTTGCTCCTAATTCCTACACCCTGCTGGTCATTCTACCAACCACCAGGACATGGTATTCTGTATTAGTCTTCAATGATGCCTTCTTTTGTATTCCATTAGTCCCAGAGTCACAAGAAATTTTGGCTTGTGAGTGGCAGGACTCAACATACAACTAAAACAATACTTCCGGGCCGTCTTGCCCCAAGGGTGCAAAAATTCCCACACCATCTTTGGGGAAAGCTTAGCTAAAGACCTAAAAGTTCTACCTCTGGAAAAGGAAACCCTCCTTCAGTACGCAGACGACATTCTGATCGCCAGCCCTACTAAGGAGGCCTCTGAACTACCAAGCCAATAAAGGATAGAAGTTGTCCAAGAAAAAGCTCAAATATCACAGACTGCGGTGACCTGCCTGGGCTTCATTCTCACAGAAGGTCGGAGAAGCCCATCCCAGGAAAGGGAAGAAACCATTTGCAGCCTTACCCCTTTCTAAAACTAGAAGACAGCTTAGGGGTTCCTGGGGAGGCCAGGGTTTGCTGCTTCTGGATCCCTAACTACAGTCTACTAGCTGGGCCTCTATATGAAACACTGAAAGGAAAAGATGATGATCCTTTTGAATAGAATCCAGAAGTGGCCTTTCAAGAATGGAAAGAGCAGTCAATTCAGACCCTTGCCCTGGAACTCCCTAATTTAGCTAAACCCTTTGACCTTTACATTCCCGGTGAAAGGTGAATCGCCATTGGAGAATTAGTGCAAAAACTGGGACCACTTGAAATGGAACAATGCAAGAATGCCATCCAGGTAGGATAAACTACGGTCACCAAGGGGCTTGGCCCACTGCCGCATCTGGCCAAGATACTGGCGGTATCTAAAAACCTGGAAATCAGCAGCCCAAAAGGCCACCTCCTTCCTAAGGGAAAAGGACCCCACGTGGTGATCCTAACCACCAACGATGCCCTGAAGTTGCAGGGTTCGCTCCGTGGGCACACCGACCTCGAGTGAGGAGGCCCTCCAACTCCAACATCCAGAGAGATAACCGGGGGCAACAGGGCACCATGACGACTCGTGTGAACATCACTTGACCTGGAGTTTCTCTCATAAAACAATAAGAGTGTGTCCCAAAAGAGTAGACTACTGCTTGCAGGACTTACTGCACCCAGAGGGGAGCTAATAATCTTGGTGGGGGAACCGTATATCACACTGTCACCATAGAAAAGCCTACAGACACCGTGATGATGGTGGCCAATAAGACCGGCTGGACTCCTGTTTACTTCAAAAGGCTGTTGACTCAGTGGTCATCATGGTCCTTGATCACCACTGACCCTGGACTGTCTGGGAGTTGAGCGGGCAGGGCTCTGACACCTGGTGCTGTTTGTACGTTAATTCAGGGGCCTAATTGAAGAAAGCGCAGACTACTGGTCAGAGCATCTAGGCTGGCAGAAATGGTCAGCCTAAGGTGGCCGAACAAATGTGGGGCGGGGTGAAACCGGCCCCCACAGCGTCTCTGCACATCTCTTTCCTGGACCCTTAAAGGTCATTAGAATCTATAACACTTCCAATGCTGGTGCTCAGGTGGACGAGCAGGGAGGCAGGGGGCCTGGGGACAATCAACGTCACCTGGAGGCTGCTGGGGAGAAGCTCTGACCCTCGCCCCCGGGTATTAGGGCTCCCAACTCAGCACTCAGCAGTTACAGAAGAAGTGTCTGCACCCTCAGCACTCCAAGAATGAGGAACGGGACAAAAGGCAGAGGAGGGGTTTGTCCCCAGCAAAGCCCATTAAAAATCCCTGGGAGATAAAAATAGAATCTGGGCAATAAAGTCAAGTCTAACCTTTTTTATCCTTTGTGCTTTGTCTAATTTCACGTGCTCCTAGGGTCCCGCATGCAGAGGTTCCACACCCGGCACTTCAGACCAGATTTCCTAGTGCAGAATGGCTGGGTCGACACCTCAGCTCCTGGGGCCCAGTGCAGACTCCGCGATATAGAGCCTGAGCTGCAGCCAACCTGGCCCTCGAGAGCTCCGCCCCCTCCCTCCCACTGACTCTGACAGGATCTCTACACAGCAGCCCAGCCCACAGCCCACGGGGTAGTGCATGCTCTCACCTCTCCATTCTCTGATCAAAATATAAAGTTTCCTTTGCTTGTGAACCAAACTCAGTCTCGATCTGTTGGCCCCAATGACACTGGGCAGGGGGACACTTGTTGGGGTCCACTCTGGAGGATCAGTAACAGAAATTGAGACTATTGTAACCTCAATGAACAGATGTGTGAGCCAAACTGTAGTTAACATAGAACAGTGTATAAGGCTCGGGTAAAATAAGATGTTTCTAACACTTCCATTTGATATTTCCATCACTTTATTATAAGCAAGTTCAGTGAAAAGGTTTGTCTTATTTGTCAGGTCAATATTAGAGAAACGAAGTGATTTCTTTCCAAGGATGTACATCTAATAATCTTGGTTAAAGCTTCAATCTTGTTTTAAATGCTTTTCCATTGAAAATGATACCTCTCTTTCAGCTCCCCCATTTCTGAGAAGTATAAAATCTTATAATTTATTATTACCAAAGGGGAAAGGTGGGAGGAGGGATAAATTAACAGTTTGGGATTAACACATACACACTGCTATGTATAAAATAGATCATCAACAAGGAACTACTGTATAGCACAGGGAACTACACTCAACATTTTGCAATAACCTATAAGGGGAAATAATCTGAAAAAGAATAGATATTTTTATTGACATCATCTATCAATGACAGTTAAAGTGTAACCTAAGGGAAGCTGGTGGTGAGTGCTTCTGACCCTGAAGACTTCAATCATCTAAAGTTTGGACTCTGCCTACTTCCCAAGGCCCTTAATGAACATATGTGTAGCCGTAGCTTAAAAAATTCCCCAGTTTGGGTTTCGGGGAGACACTGATTTTGAAAAAGCCCTGGTGTTCTCCTTACATGAATGGGACTCTTCCTACTGCTAAAACATGTCTGTCACACCCAGAGGATGGTATACCGTCTGATCGGGAAGAGTTTGGAAAAGGCATCTCCTCTCCTCATCTCCTGGTGCTCGGGTTCACCCCTCCAGCGTCTTTACTAACAGTCTCCCCACTTGGAGATGTCAGCACTGTCAACATCCTGTTGCGTACAGTTTGGAATTTGTCCAGAGGATGAAGCGGAAGGATGAGGAACAATGAGAGACAAGTCCTAGGTGTTCAGACAGGCACATGTCACTCTAATTTCCAATCAGGAAGACGAATTGACCAAAGGCTAGGGTTGCCCATGGAAACAGTATAGGGCTTGAGGAAATCCCGCTGCTTTGTGGCCAGTTCCCATAAACACAAGTTGAACAATGGAACTCAGGGGCAGTAAAATTCACGAAACTGCAGAGTTGAAAATATCCATCACTGAAAAATGTCTTGAGGAAAGTCAGAGAAAAGGACTTGTAAGCAAGGGAGAATGGCAGGAAAGGGATTTGAGGAGGTAGAAAGGACTCGCCATTAAGCACAAGAAAAGGAGCTGAACATTGCCAACATTGCAGTTGGCCAAAAAGGGTGTATGCGTTTTTTTCTGTATATATTCAAGAAAAGGGCATACACTTTTTTAGCCAACCAAACAGGTGGGCACTGGAAGTCAATACTACAAAAGATATCACTTCGCATCAGTCAGAAGAGCCATCCTCATAAAGCGTAAACAACAGAAATGCAGGACAGGGCAAGGAGAAGAGGGAGCCCTGTGAGACTTATAGTGGAAATGTATATTGCCAACGGCCATTCTGGAGAAGTGTATTGTGTTTACTAAAGCATCTAAAAAATGAGCTACAGAGCATAGGGCACTTGCACTCATGGGCGTATATCTTGAGAAAAACAAAAATCGAGAGGACACAGGCACCCCAATGTTTACCCCCTCTCTGTTTAAAAGATCCTCAACTAGGATATAACTTAAATGTGTCTGGAGGGAAAAAATGGGTAGAGATGTGGTACTTAGGTAGAGTGGAATATTATTCAGCCTGGAAATCAATGAAATATGGCCAGTTGTAACAACTCCGGAGGAGTTACGTATGATCTTTCTAAGTGACAGAATTCAAAAAGAAAAAGACACATATCATAAGATATCACTTAAAGGTGGAATCCAAAATGGCTACACATGAAATAAATTACAAAACAAAAACATAGTCAAATATGTAGAAAACACGCATAAGGCTGCTAAACGGGAAAGGTGGGGAGGGGTGAGGCATCACCCAGGAGGTTGAAATTAGCAAAGATACCATTCCAAATACCAAACTGATAATCAACAAGGCCTACACGGTAGCTAAAAGAACTGCACTCAGCACACTCAAGTCACCGGAAAAGAATATATACGACTGGTAAGAATCTGAAAAAGAATTTACTGATGTCTCTCTGTACGTGAATCAAGTGGATGTACAGCAGCAAGAAACAGAGCTTTGAAAATCAGCTGTAACCAATATAGTAATAAATTGAAAAAAATAAACGACAGAGAGACAGAGAAAACCTCTTACAACTTTTCCTCAGGGCCGGTGATGCAACATGGATTGAACACATCTAGACCCACAGCAGGATGAGACATAAGGCTGGAAACTGTTTGCGCTAAGAGAAATGTGAGGTTGGGTGAGGAAATGCACACCCTTTAAAGTAATACTACCTGGTACCCATTCAATGGGTCCCAAATATGCAGGTTCAAGGGATCTTCCTACAGCTAAAACATGCATGGAAAACCCAGAGGACTGTACACCATGTGATCGGGAGATGTGTCTAAAATGCAGCTCATTTATCCTCTCCTGGTGCTCCTGTTCACCATTCCAGCCACGTTACTTAGAATCTCCCCACTTGGAGAATCAGCACATTTCAACTTCTGTTTCACACATTTTGCAAATTGTGAGGAGGATGAACGGGGAACCAATGAGAGAATAGTTGTGGGGTTTGGACGGGCACATATCACTCTAATTTCCCATTAAGAATAAGAATTGAAAAAAGGCTCAGCCCGCCTCGCCCGAGCCAAAATAGGGCCTGAAGCAATCCTGCGGGTTTGAGGCCAGCTCACAAAAGAGCAACTTAAAAAATGGAGCTCAGGGTCACTGCAATTCACAAACCTGCAGAGTTATAAATGAAAACTAACGTCCAAAAATATGTTGAGGTAAGGCAAAGAAGAGGATCTGAATGCAAGACAGAATTGCAAGAAACAGATTTCAAGAGATAGATTGGACTCGTCTTTAAAGCACATGAAAAGCGGCAGAATTTCGACAATGATGCAGTTGGCCCAAAAGGGCGTATGCGTTTTTTCCTGATTATATCCAGGAAAAAACGCATACGCACTTTATGGGCAACGAAGCAAGCAAGCAATGCAAATGTGCACAACAAAGAAGTCTCATTTCCCACTGGTCAAAAGGGCCATCCTAAAAAATTGTAAAAACCAGAAATGCAGGACAGGCCATGGAGAACAGGGAGCCTTTATACGCTGATGGGCAGTGTGTGAACTGCCGAGAGCCACTCTGGAGAAGTGTATGGTGGTTCCTAAATCATCTAAAAAACAGAGCTACAGAGCATAGGACACTTCCAATCATGGGAGTATATCTAGGGAAATCTAAAAATTAACAAGACACAAGCACACCACAGTTTAGGGCTACTCTGTTTACAAGAACCTCAACTTCAGTATACCTTAAATATCCCAGGAAAGAGAACAATGGATAAAGAAGATGTGGTACTTATGTACAATGGAATATCTCTTCACCATGAAATCAATGTAATAAGGCTAGTAGAAGGATAAAGAGTGGATTTAGGTCCGATAATACTACTTGAAATAAGTCAAACAGAAAAAGAAACATATCATAAGATATCACTTATAGAGGGAGGGTAAATATGGCTGCACAAGAAATGAATTACAGAACAGAACAGTGTCTCACATTTAGAAAACACACTTATTTCAGCTTAAGGGGAAAGGAGAGGTGGGGTGATGCATAAAACCAGAGTTTGAAATTAGCACAGATACCGTTCAATAAACCAAATAGATATTAGCCAAGATCTACACCTTGCTCAATGAACTGGCCTCAACACACCCTATACACCGCAGAGAAATATATCTGAGTAATAAGAATCTTAAAACCCATGTATTGATATATCTCCATAAGGGAATCAAGTGTGTGCAGAGTGGCACAAACACAGCAGTGAAAATGAGCTAAACCCCATTATAGAAATAAATTTTAAAAACAAAACGCAGAAACAATGAAAGAGAGAAAAATTCTTACAAAATTCGCTCAGGGGCTGTGATGCAACCTGGATTGACCACATATAAACCCACAGCTGGATAAGACATAAGGCTGGACACTTGGGGCTGAGAGGATTGATGAGCTTTGGTGAGCAACTGCCAAAAGTTTAATGCAATACTTCATGCTACTCATTCCAAGGGTCCCAACACTCCAGGTTGAAGGGAATCTTCCTACAGCTAAACCATGCTTGGGAAACCCAGCGACTGGTATACCATATGATCGGGAAAGGTTTCTAAAACGCACCTCATTTTTCCTCTCCTGGGGCTCCGGATCGACATTCCAGCCGCTTTACCAAAAATATCCCCACATGGAGAGTCAATGCCTTTAAGTTCTGGTATCGCACAGTCTGCAGTTAGTGCGGAGGATGAATGGGAATAGGGGGAACCAGTGAGAAACTAGCTGTAGCGGTTTCAATGGGCACATGTCACTCTAAATTCACATCAGTAAGAAGAATAAACCAAAGGCACAGCAAGGTGCCCCAGAAGAAGAATAGGGCCTGAAGGAATCCTGTGGTTATGAGGCAAGATCACAAAAATAAGAGCTGAAAAATGGAGCTAAGGGCCACTGCAATTCAAAAACCTGCAGAGTTATAAAGGCCAACTATTTTCAAAAAATATATTGAGGTAAGGCTATGAAGAGGCATTGAAAGCAAGGCAGAATTGCAGGAAAACGATTTCAGGAGGTAGACTGGAAATGCATTTAAAGCATAGGAAAAGAGGCAGAACGTCCACAATGATTCACTTGGCCAAAAAGGGCGTATGCCTTTTTTCCTGAATTTATTCAGGAAAAAAGGCATACGCCCTTTTTGGCCAACCAAGCAAGCTTGCAAAGGAAATCTGCACTACAATGAAGTCTCACTTCCCCCTGGTCAAAAGGGCCATCTGAAAAAAGTGTAAAATCCAGAAAGGCAGGACAGGCCATGGAGAACTGGGAGCCTTGTTATGCTGATGGGCGGGATGTAAATTGTCAACAGACCCTTGGGAGAAGTGTATGGTGTTTCCTGAAACATCTAAAAAACAAAGCAACAGAGCCTAGGGCACTTCCACTTATGGTCCTATAGCTTAGGGAAATTAAAATCAAAAAGACACAGCCACCCCAAACATTGGGACGCCTCTGTTTACAAGAACCTCGTTTACCGTACAAGTTCAACATCGCAGAAAGTGAAAAATGGATAAAGAAGTTGTGGTATTTACTTACAAAGCAATATCACTCAGCAATGAAATCTATGTCATCAGGCCCTTAGCAGCACAATGAGTGGATTCAGGTATGATGATTCTAACTGAAATAAGTCACACAGAAAATGAAACATCATAAGATATCACTAATACACGGAGTGTAAACTTGGCTACACAGGAACTGAATTACAAAACAGAACAGGGACTCAAATTTAGAAAACCAACTTATGTTTGCTTAAGGGGAAAGGTGAGTTGGGGTGCTGCATAAAACCAGAGATTGAAATGAGCACAGATAAAGTTCCTTAAGCCAAATATGGAATAGACAAGAGCTACTCCTTGCTCAACGAAATGGACTCAACACCCCATATTAAGCGCCTAAGAATGTACCTGACTAGTAAGTATCTTAAAACCTATGGATTGCTATATCTCCAAAAGAGAATCAAGCGTGTGACCAGGGGCATAAATGCAGCAGTGATAGGATTGGAGAGGTTCGGTGAGCAAACAAAGACCCTTTGAAGTCATATTGCATGGTACCCATTCCACGGGTTTCAACTACCCAGGTTTAAGGTATTCTTCCTTCAGCTAAAACATGCATGTGGAACCTAGAGTATGATCAACCATGTGATCGGGAGACGTGTTCAAATATGTCTCAGTTTTCGTACCCTGGTACTCGGGTGCAACATTCCAGACGCTTTACTAACACTCTCTCGACTTGGAGAGTCAGTCCCTTTAACCTCCTGTTTGGCCCAGTTTGCAATTTCTGCGGAAGATGAACAGGAATAGCGAGAACCAATGAGAGACTAGCTGGAGGTGTCTGGACGGGCAAATTTAACTCTCATTTCCCACGAGGAAGAGGAATTAACCAAAGGCTCAGCATGCCGTGACGGAACCAGATTAGGGCCTGAAGCCATCCTGCGGTGTTGCGGCCAGCTCAAAAGAAAGCGAGTTGAAGAAAGGATCTCAGGGGCACTGTAATTCACAAACCTGCAGAGTTATAAATGACAGCAATCGTCCAAAAATATACTGAAGTAAGGCTGCCAAGAGGACTTGAAAGCGGGGCAGAATTGCAGGAAACCGATTTCAGGAGGTAGACTGGAATTGCATTGAAAGCATAGGAAAAGAGGCAGAACGTCCACAATGATGCACTTGGCCAAAAAGGGCGTATGCGTTTTTTCCTGAATATATTCAGGAAAAAACGCATACGCCCTTTTTGGCCAACCAAGCAAGATTGCAAAGGAAATCTGCACTACAATGAAGTCTCACTTCCCCCCGGTCAAAAGGGCCATCTGAAAAAAGTGTAAAATCCAGAAAGGCAGGACAGGCCATGGAGAACTGGGAGCCTTGTTATGCTGATGGGCGGGATGTAAATTGCCAACAGACACTCAGGAGAAGTGTATGGTGTTTCCTGAAACATCTAAAAAACAAAGCAACAGAGCCTAGGGCACTTCCACTTATGGTCCTATAGCTTAGGGAAATTAAAATCAAAAAGACACAGCCACCCCAAAGTTTGGAACGCCTCTGTTTACAAGAACCTCGTTTACCGTACAAGTTCAACATTGCAGAAAGTGAAAAATGGATAAAGAAGTTGTGGTATTTACTTACAAAGCAATATCACTCAGCAATGAAATCTATGTCATCAGGCCCTTAGCAGCACAATGAGTGGATTCAGGTATGATGATTCTAACTGAAATAAGTCACACAGAAAAAGAAACATCATAAGATATCAGTAATACACGGAATGTAAACTTGGCTACACAGGAACTGAATTACAGAACAGAACAGGGTCTCAAATTTAGAAAACCAACTTATGCTTGCTTAAGGGTAAAGGTGAGTTGGGGTGCTGCATAAAACCAGAGATTGAAATTAGCACAGATAAAGTTCCTTAAGCCAAATATGGAATAGACAAGAGCTACTCCTTGCTCAACGAAATGGACTCAACACCCCATATTAAGCGCCTAAGAATGTACCTGACTAGTAAGTATCTTAAAACCTATGGATTGCTATGTCTCCGAAAGAGAATCAAGCATGTGTACAGGGGCATAAACGCAGCAGTGATAGGATTGGAGAGGTTCGGTGAGCAAATGAAGACCCTTTGAAGTCATATTGCATGGTACCCATTCCACGGGTTTCAACTACCCAGGTTTAAGGTATTCTTCCTTCAGCTAAAACATGCATGTGGAACCTAGAGTATGATCAACCATGTGATCGGTAAACGTGTTCAAATATGTCTCAGTTTTCGTACCCTGGTACTCGGGTGCAACATTCCAGACGCTTTACTAACACCCTCCCGACTTGGAGAGTCAGTCCCTTTAACCTCCTGTTTGGCCCAGTTTGCAATTTCTGTGGAAGATGAACAGGAATAGCGAGAACCAATGAGAGACTAGCTGGAGGTGTCTGGACGGGCAAATTTAACTCTCATTTCCCACGAGGAAGAGGTATTAACCAAAGGCTCAGCGTGCCGTGCCGGAACCAGATTAGGGCCTGAAGCCATCCTGCGGTGTTGCGGCCAGCTCAAAAGAAAGCGAGTTGAAGAAAGGAGCTCAGGGGCACTGTAATTCACAAACCTGCAGAGTTATAAATGACAGCAATCGTCCAAAAATATACTGAAGTAAGGCTGCCAAGAGGACTTGAAAGCGGGGCAGAATTGCAGGAAACCAATTTCAGGAGGTAGACTGGAATTGCATTGAAAGCATAGGAAAAGAGGCAGAACGTCCACAATGATGCACTTGGCCAAAAAGGGCGTATGCGTTTTTTCCTGAATATATTCAGGAAAAAACGCATACGCCCTTTTTGGCCAACCAAGCAAGCTTGCAAAGGAAATCTGCACTACAATGAAGTCTCACTTCCCCCCGGTCAAAAGGGCCATCTGAAAAAAGTGTAAAATCCAGAAAGGCAGGACAGGCCATGGAGAACTGGGAGCCTTGTTATGCTGATGGGCGGGATGTAAATTGCCAACAGACACTCGGGAGAAGTGTATGGTGTTTCCTGAAACATCTAAAAAACAAAGCAACAGAGCCTAGGGCACTTCCACTTATGGTCCTATAGCTTAGGGAAATTAAAATCAAAAAGACACAGCCACCCCAAAGTTTGGAACGCCTCTGTTTACAAGAACCTCGTTTACAGTACAAGTTCAACATCGCAGAAAGTGAAAAATGGATAAAGAAGTTGTGGTATTTAATTACAAAGCAATATCACTCAACAATGAAATCTATGTCATCAGGCCCTTAGCAGCACAATGAGTGGATTCAGGTATGATGATTCTAACTGAAATATGTCACACAGAAAAAGAAACATCATAAGATATCAGTAATACACGGAATGTAAACTTGGCTCCACAGGAACTGAATTACAGAACAGAACAGGGTCTCAAATTTAGAAAACCAACTTATGCTTGCTTAAGGGTAAAGGTGAGTTGGGGTGCTGCATAAAACCAGAGATTGAAATGAGCACAGATAAAGTTCCTTAAGCCAAATATGGAATAGACAAGAGCTACCTCTTGCTCAACGAAATGGACTCAACACCGCATATTAAACGCCTAAGAATGTACCTGACTAGTAAGTATCTTAAAACCTATGGATTGCTATGTCTCCGAAAGAGAATCAAGCATGTGTACAGGGGCATAAACGCAGCAGTGATAGGATTGGAGAGGTTCGGTGAGCAAATGAAGACCCTTTGAAGTCATATTGCATGGTACCCATTCCACGGGTTTCAACTACCCAGGTTTAAGGTATTCTTCCTTCAGCTAAAACATGCATGTGGAACCTAGAGTATGATCAACCATGTGATCGGGAGACGTGTTCAAATATGTCTCAGTTTTCGTACCCTGGTACTCGGGTGCAACATTCCAGACGCTTTACTAACACCCTCCCGACTTGGAGAGTCAGTCCCTTTAACCTCCTGTTTGGCCCAGTTTGCAATTTCTGCGGAAGATGAACAGGAATAGCGAGAACCAATGAGAGACTAGCTGGAGGTGTCTGGACGGGCAAATTTAACTCTCATTTCCCACCAGGAAGAGGAATTAACCAAAGGCTCAGCGTGCCGTGCCGGAACCAGATTAGGGCCTGAAGCCATCCTGCGGTGTTGCGGCCAGCTCAAAAGAAAGCGAGTTGAAGAAAGGAGCTCAGGGGCACTGTAATTCACAAACCTGCAGAGTTATAAATGACAGCTATCATCCAAAAATATACTGAAGTAAGGCTGCCAAGAGGACTTGAAAGCGGGGCAGAATTGCAGGAAACCGATTTCAGAATGTAGACTGGAATTGCATTGAAAGCATAGGAAAAGAGGCAGAACGTCCACAATGATGCACTTGGCCAAAAAGTGCGTATGCGTTTTTTCCTGAATATATTCAGGAAAAAACGCATACGCCCTTTTTGGCCAACCAAGCAAACTTGCAAAGGAAATCTGCACTACAATGAAGTCTCACTTCCCCCCGGTCAAAAGGGCCATCTGAAAAAAGTGTAAAATCCAGAAAGGCAGGACAGGCCATGGAGAACTGGGAGCCTTGTTATGCTGATGGGCGGGATGTAAATTGCCAACAGACACTCGGGAGAAGTGTATGGTGTTTCCTGAAACATCTAAAAAACAAAGCAACAGAGCCTAGGGCACTTCCACTTATGGTCCTATAGCTTAGGGAAATTAAAATCAAAAAGACACAGCCACCCCAAAGTTTGGGACGCCTCTGTTTACAAGAACCTCGTTTACAGTACCAGTTCAACATTGCAGAAAGTGAAAAATGGATAAAGAAGTTGTGGTATTTACTTACAAAGCAATATCACTCAGCAATGAAATCTATGTCATCAGGCCCTTAGCAGCACAATGAGTGGATTCAGGTATGATGATTCTAACTGAAATAAGTCACACAGAAAAAGAAACATCATAAGATATCAGTAATACACGGAATGTAAACTTGGCTACACAGGAACTGAATTCCAAAACAGAACAGGGTCTCAAATTTAGAAAACCAACTTATGCTTGCTTAAGGGGAAAGGTGAGTTGGGGTGCTGCATAAAACCAGAGATTGAAATGAGCACAGATAAAGTTCCTTAAGCCAAATATGGAATAGACAAGAGCTACTCCTTGCTCAACGAAATGGACTCAACACCGCATATTAAACGCCTAAGAATGTACCTGACTAGTAAGTATCTTAAAACCTATGGATTGCTATGTCTCCGAAAGAGAATCAAGCGTGTGTACAGGGGCATAAACGCAGCAGTGATAGGATTGGAGAGGTTCGGTGAGAAAATGAAGACCCTTTGAAGTCATATTGCATGGTACCCATTCCACGGGTCTCAACTCTCCAGGTTTAAGGTATTCTTCCTTCAGCTAAAACATGCATGTGGAACCCAGAGTATGATCAACCTTGTGAACGGGAGACGTGTTCAAATATGTCTCAGTTTTCCTCCCCTGGTACTCGGGTGCAACATTCCAGACACTTTACTAACACTCTCCCCACTTGGAGAGTCAGCGCCTTTAACCTCCTGTTTGGCCCAGTTTGCAATTTCTCCGGAAGATGAACAGGAATAGCGAGAATCAATGAGAGACTAGCTGGAGGTGCCTGGACGTGCAAATTTAACTCTCATTTCCCACCAGGAAGAGGAAATAACCAAAGGCTCAGCGTGCCGTGCCGGAACCAGATTAGGGCCTGAAGCCATCCTGCGGTGTTGCGGCCAGCTTAAAAGAAAGCGAGTTGAAGAAAGGAGCTCAGGGGCACTGTAATTCACAAACCTGCAGAGTTATAAATGACAGCTATCGTCCAAAAATATACTGAAGTAAGGCTGCCAAGAGGACTTGAAAGCGGGGCAGAATTGCAGGAAACCGATTTCAGGAGGTAGACTGGAATTGCATTGAAAGCATAGGAAAAGAGGCAGAACGTCCACCATGATGCACTTGGCCAAAAAGGGCGTATGCGTTTTTTCCTGAATATATTCAGGAAAAAACGCATACGCCCTTTTTGGCCAACCAAGCAAGCTTGCAAAGGAAATCTGCACTACAATGAAGTCTCACTTCCCCCCGGTCAAAAGGGCCATCTGAAAAAAGTGTAAAATCCAGAAAGGCAGGACAGGCCATGGAGAACTGGGAGCCTTGTTATGCTGATGGGCGGGATGTAAATTGCCAACAGACACTCGGGAGAAGTGTATGGTGTTTCCTGAAACATCTAAAAAACAAAGCAACAGAGCCTAGGGCACTTCCACTTATGGTCCTATAGCTTAGGGAAATTAAAATCAAAAAGACACAGCCACCCCAAAGTTTGGGACGCCTCTGTTTACAAGAACCTCGTTTACAGTACAAGTTCAACATCGCAGAAAGTGAAAAATGGATAAAGAAGTTGTGGTATTTACTTACAAAGCAATATCACTCAGCAATGAAATCTATGTCATCAGGCCCTTAGCAGCACAATGAGTGGATTCAGGTATGATGATTCTAACTGAAATAAGTCACACAGAAAAAGAAACATCATAAGATATCAGTAATACACGGAATGTAAACTTGGCTACACAGGAACTGAATTACAGAACAGAACAGGGTCTCAAATTTAGAAAAGCAACTTATGCTTTCTTAAGGGGAAAGGTGAGTTGGAGTGCTGCATAAAACCAGAGATTGAAATTAGCACAGATAAAGTTCCTTAAGCCAAATATGGAATAGACAAGAGCTACTCCTTGCTCAACGAAATGGACTCAACACCGCATATTAAACGCCTAAGAACGTACCTGACTAGTAAGTATCTTAAAACCTATGGATTGCTATGTCTCCGAAAGAGAATCAAGCATGTGTAAAGGGACATAAACACAGCAGTGATAGGATTGGAGAGGTTCGGTGAGCAAATGAAGACCCTTTGAAGTCATATTGCATGGTACCCATTCCACGGGTTTCAACTACCCAGGTTTAAGGTATTCTTCCTTCAGCTAAAACATGCATGTGGAACCTAGAGTATGATCAACCATGTGATCGGGAGACGTGTTCAAATATGTCTCAGTTTTCGTACCCTGGTACTCGGGTGCAACATTCCAGACGCTTTACTAACACTCTCCCGACTTGGAGAGTCAGTCCCTTTAACCTCCTGTTTGGCCCAGTTTGCAATTTCTGCGGAAGATGAACAGGAATAGCGAGAACCAATGAGAGACTAGCTGGAGGTGTCTGGACGGGCAAATTTAACTCTCATTTCCCACCAGGAAGAGGAATTAACCAAAGGCTCAGCTTACCGTGCCGGAACCAGATTAGGGCCTGAAGCCATACTGCAGTGTTGCGGCCAGGTCACAAGAAAGCGAGTTGAAGAAAGGAGCTCAGGGGCACTGTAATTCACAAACCTGCAGAGTTATAAATGACAGCTATCGTCCAAAAATATACTGAAGTAAGGCTGCCAAGAGGACTTGAAAGCGGGGCAGAATTGCAGGAAACCGATTTCAGGAGGTAGACTGGAATTGCATTGAAAGCATAGGAAAAGAGGCAGAACGTCCACAATGATGCACTTGGCCAAAAAGGGCGTATGCGTTTTTTCCTGAATATATTCAGGAAAAAACGCATACGCCCTTTTTGGCCAACCAAGCAAGCTTGCAAAGGAAATCTGCACTACAATGAAGTCTCACTTCCCCCCGGTCAAAAGGGCCATCTGAAAAAAGTGTAAAATCCAGAAAGGCAGGACAGGCCATGGAGAACTGGGAGCCTTGTTATGCTGATGGGCGGGATGTAAATTGCCAACAGACACTCGGGAGAAGTGTATGGTGTTTCCTGAAACAACTAAAAAACTAAGCAACAGAGCCTAGGGCACTTCCACTTATGGTTCTATAGCTTAGGGAAATTAAAATCAAAAAGACACAGCCACCCCAAAGTTTGGGACGCCTCTGTTTACAAGAACCTCGTTTACCGTACAAGTTCAATATCACAGAAAGTGAAAAATGGATACAGAACTTGTGGTACTTACGTACAATGCAGTATCACTCAGCAATGAAATCTATGTCATCAGGCCCGTAGCAGCATAATGAGTGGATTCAGGTACGATGATTCTAACTGAAATAAGTCACACAGAAAAAGAAACATCATAAGATATCACTAATACACAGAATGTAAACTTGGCTACACAGGAACTGAATTACAGAACAGAACAGGGTCTCAAATTTAGAAAACCAACTTATGCTTGCTTAAGGGTAAAGGTGAGTTGGGGTGCTGCATAAAACCAGACATTGAAATGAGCACAGATAAAGTTCCTTAAGCCAAATATGGAATAGACAAGAGCTACTCCTTGCTCAACGAAATGGACTCAACACCCAATATTAAACGCCTAAGAATGTACCTGACTAGTAAGTATCTTAAAACCTATGGATTGCTATGTCTCCAAAAGAGAATCAAGCGTGTGTACAGGGGCATAAACGCAGCAGTGATAGGATTGGAGAGGTTCGGTGAGCAAATGAAGACCCTTTGAAGTCATATTGCATGGTACCCATTACACGGGTCTCAACTCTCCAGGTTTAAGGTATTCTTCCTTCAGCTAAAACATGCATGTGGAACCCAGAGTATGATCAACCGTGTGAACGGGAGACGTGTTCAAATATGTCTCAGTTTTCCTCCTCTGGTACTCGGGTGCAACATTCCAGATGCTTTACTAACACTCTCCCGACTTGGGGAGTCAATCCCTTTAACCTCCTGTTTGGCCCAGTTTGCAATTTCTGCGGAAGATGAACAGGAATAGCGAGAACCAATGAGAGACTAGCTGGAGGTGTCTGGACGGGCAAATTTAACTCTCATTTCCCACCAGGAAGAGGAATTAACCAAAGGCTCAGCGTGCCGTGCCGGAACCAGATTAGGGCCTGAAGCCATCCTGCGGTGTTGCGGCCAGGTCACAAGAAAGCGAGTTGAAGAAAGGAGCTCAGGGGCACAGGAATTCACAAAACTGCAGAGTTATAAATGACAGCTATCGTCCAAAAATATACTGAAGTAAGGCTGCCAAGAGGACTTGAAAGCGGGGCAGAATTGCAGGAAACCGATTTCAGGAGGTAGACTGGAATTGCATTGAAAGCATAGGAAAAGAGGCAGAACGTCCACAATGATGCACTTGGCCAAAAAGGGCGTAGGCGTTTTTTCCTGAACATATTCAGGAAAAAACGCCTACGCCCTTTTTGGCCAACCAAGCAAGCTTGCAAAGGAAATCTGCACTACAATGAAGTCTCACTTCCCCCCGGTCAAAAGGGCCATCTGAAAAAAGTGTAAAATCCAGAAAGGCAGGACAGGCCATGGAGAACTGGGAGCCTTGTTATGCTGATGGGCGGGATGTAAATTGCCAACAGACACTCGGGAGAAGTGTATGGTGTTTCCTGAAACATCTAAAAAACAAAGCAACAGAGCCTAGGGCACTTCCACTTATGGTCCTATAGCTTAGGGAAATTAAAATCAAAAAGACACAGCCACCCCAAAGTTTGGGACGGCTCTGTTTACAAGAACCTCGTTTACAGTACAAGTTCAACATCGCAGAAAGTGAAAAATGGATAAAGAAGTTGTGGTACTTACGTACAATGCAATATCACTCAGCAATTAAATCTCTGTCTTCAGACACGTAGAAGCATAATGAGTGGATTCAGGTATGATGATTTTATCTGAAATAAGTCACACAGAAAAAGAAACATCATAAGATATCAGTAATACATGGAATGTAAACTTGGCTACACAGGAACTGAATTCCAAAACAGAACAGGGTCTCAAATTTAGAAAACCAACTTATGCTTGCTTAAGGGGAAAGGGGAGTTGGGGTGCTGCATAAAACCAGAGATTGAAATTAGCACAGATAAAGTTCCTTAAGCCAAATATGGAATAGACAAGAGCTACTCCTTGCTCAACGAAATGGACTCAACACCGCATATTAAACGCCTAAGAACGTACCTGACTAGTAAGTATCTTAAAACCTATGGATTGCTATGTCTCCGAAAGAGAATCAAGCATGTGTAAAGGGACATAAACACAGCAGTGATAGGATTGGAGAGGTTCGGTGAGCAAATGAAGACCCTTTGAAGTCATATTGCATGGTACCCATTCCACGGGTTTCAACTACCCAGGTTTAAGGTATTCTTCCTTCAGCTAAAACATGCATGTGGAACCTAGAGTATGATCAACCATGTGATCGGGAGACGTGTTCAAATATGTCTCAGTTTTCGTACCCTGGTACTCGGGTGCAACATTCCAGACGCTTTACTAACACTCTCCCGACTTGGAGAGTCAGTCCCTTTAACCTCCTGTTTGGCCCAGTTTGCAATTTCTGCGGAAGATGAACAGGAATAGCGAGAACCAATGACAGACTAGCTGGAGGTGTCTGGACGGGCAAATTTAACTCTCATTTCCCACCAGGAAGAGGAATTAACCAAAGGCTCAGCTTACCGTGCCGGAACCAGATTAGGGCCTGAAGCCATACTGCAGTGTTGCGGCCAGGTCACAAGAAAGCGAGTTGAAGAAAGGAGCTCAGGGGCACTGTAATTCACAAACCTGCAGAGTTATAAATGACAGCTATCGTCCAAAAATATACTGAAGTAAGGCTGCCAAGAGGACTTGAAAGCGGGGCAGAATTGCAGGAAACCGATTTCAGGAGGTAGACTGGAATTGCATTGAAAGCATAGGAAAAGAGGCAGAACGTCCACAATGATGCACTTGGCCAAAAAGGGCGTATGCGTTTTTTCCTGAATATATTCAGGAAAAACCGCATACGCCCTTTTTGGCCAACCAAGCAAGCTTGCAAAGGAAATCTGCACTACAATGAAGTCTCACTTCCCCCCGGTCAAAAGGGTCATCTGAAAAAAGTGTAAAATCCAGAAAGGCAGGACAGGCCATGGAGAACTGGGAGCCTTGTTATGCTGATGGGCGGGATGTAAATTGCCAACAGACACTCGGGAGAAGTGTATGGTGTTTCCTGAAACATCTAAAAAACAAAGCAACAGAGCCTAGGGCACTTCCACTTATGGTCCTATAGCTTAGGGAAATTAAAATCAAAAAGACACAGCCACCCCAAAGTTTGGGACGCCTCTGTTTACAAGAACCTCGTTTACCGTACAAGTTCAATATCACAGAAAGTGAAAAATGGATACAGAACTTGTGGTACTTACGTACAATGCAGTATCACTCAGCAATGAAATCTATGTCATCAGGCCCGTAGCAGCATAATGAGTGGATTCAGGTACGATGATTCTAACTGAAATAAGTCACACAGAAAAAGAAACATCATAAGATATCAGTAATACACGGAATGTAAACTTGGCTACACAGGAACTGAATTACAGAACAGAACAGGGTCTCAAATTTAGAAAACCAACTTATGCTTGCTTAAGGGTAAAGGTGAGTTGGGGTGCTGCATAAAACCAGAGATTGAAATGAGCACAGATAAAGTTCCTTAAGCCAAATATGGAATAGACAAGAGCTACTCCTTGCTCAACGAAATGGACTCAACACCCAATATTAAACGCCTAAGAATGTACCTGAGTAGTAAGTATCTTAAAACCTATGGATTGCTATGTCTCCAAAAGAGAATCAAGCGTGTGTACAGGGGCATAAACGCAGCAGTGATAGGATTGGAGAGGTTCGGTGAGCAAATGAAGACCCTTTGAAGTCATATTGCATGGTACCCATTACACGGGTCTCAACTCTCCAGGTTTAAGGTATTCTTCCTTCAGCTAAAACATGCATGTGGAACCCAGAGTATGATCAACCGTGTGAACGGGAGACGTGTTCAAATATGTCTCAGTTTTCCTCCTCTGGTACTCGGGTGCAACATTCCAGATGCTTTACTAACACTCTCCCGACTTGGGGAGTCAATCCCTTTAACCTCCTGTTTGGCCCAGTTTGCAATTTCTGCGGAAGATGAACAGGAATAGCGAGAACCAATGAGAGACTAGCTGGAGGTGTCTGGACGGGCAAATTTAACTCTCATTTCCCACCAGGAAGAGGAATTAACCAAAGGCTCAGCGTGCCGTGCCGGAACCAGATTAGGGCCTGAAGCCATCCTGCGGTGTTGCGGCCAGGTCACAAGAAAGCGAGTTGAAGAAAGGAGCTCAGGGGCACTGTAATTCACAAAACTGCAGAGTTATAAATGACAGCTATCGTCCAAAAATATACTGAAGTAAGGCTGCCAAGAGGACTTGAAAGCGGGGCAGAATTGCAGGAAACCGATTTCAGGAGGTAGACTGGAATTGCATTGAAAGCATAGGAAAAGAGGCAGAACGTCCACAATGATGCACTTGGCCAAAAAGGGCGTATGCGTTTTTTCCTGAACATATTCAGGAAAAAACGCCTACGCCCTTTTTGGCCAACCAAGCAAGCTTGCAAAGGAAATCTGCACTACAATGAAGTCTCACTTCCCCCCGGTCAAAAGGGCCATCTGAAAAAAGTGTAAAATCCAGAAAGGCAGGACAGGCCATGGAGAACTGGGAGCCTTGTTATGCTGATGGGCAGGATGTAAATTGCCAACAGACACTCGGGAGAAGTGTATGGTGTTTCCTGAAACATCTAAAAAACAAAGCAACAGAGCCTAGGGCACTTCCACTTATGGTCCTATAGCTTAGGGAAATTAAAATCAAAAAGACACAGCCACCCCAAAGTTTGGGACGCCTCTGTTTACAAGAACCTCGTTTACAGTACAAGTTCAACATCGCAGAAAGTGAAAAATGGATAAAGAAGTTGTGGTACTTACGTACAATGCAATATCACTCAGCAATTAAATCTCTGTCTTCAGACACGTAGAAGCATAATGAGTGGATTCAGGTATGATGATTTTATCTGAAATAAGTCACACAGAAAAAGAAACATCATAAGATATCAGTAATACATGGAATGTAAACTTGGCTACACAGGAAATGAATTCCAAAACAGAACAGGGTCTCAAATTTAGAAAACCAACTTATGCTTGCTTAAGGGGAAAGGGGAGTTGGGGTGCTGCATAAAACCAGAGATTGAAATGAGCACAGATAAAGTTCCTTAATCAAATATGTAATAGACAAGAGCTACTCCTTGCTCAACGAAATGGACTCAACACCCCATATTAAACGCCTAAGAATGTACCTGACTAGCAAGTATCTTAAAATCTATGGATTGCTATGTCTCTGAAAGGGAATCAAGCGTGTGTAGAGGGGCATAAACGCAGCAGTGATAGGATTGGAGAGGTTCGGTGAGCAAATGAAGACCCTTTGAAGTCACATTGCATGGTACCCATTCCACGGGACTCAACTCTCCAGGTTTAAGGGATTCTTCCTTCAGCTAAAACATGCATGTGGATCCCAGAGTATGATCAACCATGTGATCGGGAGACGTGTTCAAATATGTCTCAGTTTTCGTACCCTGGTACTCGGGTGCAACATTCCAGACGCTTTACTAACACTCTCCCGACTTGGAGAGTCAGTATCTTTATTCTCCTGTTTGGCCCAGTTTGCAATTTCTGTGGAAGATGAACAGGAATAGGGAGAACCAATGAGAGACAAGCTGGAGGTTTCTGGACGGGCAAATTTAACTCTCATTTCCCACGAAGGACAGGAATTAACCAAAGGCTCAGCGTGCCGTGCTGGAACCAGATTAGGGCCTGAAGCAATCCTGCGGTGTTGCGGCCGGCTCACAAGAAAGCGAGATGAAGAACGGAGCTCAGGGGCACAGGAATTCACAAACCTGCAGAGTTATAAATGACAGCTATCGTCCAAAAATATACTGAAGAAAGGCTGCCAAGAGGACTTGAAAGCGGGGCAGAATTGCAGGAAACCGATTTCAGGAGGTAGACTGGAATTGCATTTTAAGCATAGGAAAAGAGGCAGAACGTCCACAATGATGCACTTGGCCAAAAAGGGCGTATGCGTTTTTTCCTGAATCAGGAAAAAACGCATACGCCCTTTTTGGCCAACCAAGCAAGCTTGCAAAGGAAATCTGCACTACAATGAAGTCTCACTTCCCCCCGGTCAAAAGGGCCATCTGAGAAAAGTGTAAAATCCAGAAAGGCAGGACAGGCCATGGAGAACTGGGAGCCTTGTTATGCTGATGGGCGGGATGTAAATTGCCAACAGCCACTCGGGAGAAGTGTATGGTGTTTCCTGAAACATCTAAAAAACAAAGCAACAGAGCCTAGGGCACTTCCACTTATGGTCCTATAGCTTAGGGAAATTAAAATCAAAAAGACACAGCCACCCCACAGTTTGGGACAGCTCTGTTTACAAGAACCTCGTTTACGGTACAAGTTCAATATCGCAGAAAGTGAAAAATGGATAAAGAAGTTGTGGTACTTATGTACAATGCAAAATCACTCAGCCATGAAATCTATGTCATCAGGCCCGTAGCAGCATAATGAGTGGATTCAGGTATGATGATTCTAACTGAAATATGTCACACAGAAAAAGAAACATCATAAGATATCACTAATACACGGAATGTGAAATTGGCTACACATGAACTGAATTACAAAACAGAACAGGGTCTCAAGTTTAGAAAACCAACTTATGCTTCCTTAAGGGGGAAAGTGAGTTGGGGTGCTGCATAAAACCAGAGTTTGAAATTAGCACAGATACCATTCAATAAGCCAAATATGTAATAGACAAGACCTACCCCTTGCTCAACAAAATGGACTCAACAATGAGGTATCACCTCACACCTGATAGAATGGGCATCATGAGAAAATCTACAAACAAAAATGCTGGAAAGGGTGTGGAGAAATGGAACCCTCTTCCACTATTGTTGGGAATATAAATTGATACAGTCACTACGGAGAACAATATGGAGTTTCTTAAGAAACTAACAATAGAATTACCATATGATACAGCAATCCCAGTACTGGACATATACCCAGACAAAACCATAAATCAAAACGAGACATTCACCGCAATGTTCATTGCATCACTATTTACAATATCGAGGTAATGGAAGCAACCTAAATGCCCACAGACAGACGAATGCATAAAGCTGTGGTACATATATAAAATGGAATATTACTAAGCCATGAAAAGGAATGAAATTGGGTCATTTGTAGAGATGTCGATGGATCTAGAGACTGTCATACAGAGTGAAGTAAGTCAGAAAGAGAAAAACAAATCTTGTATATTCATGCATATATGTGGAACCTAGAAAAACTGTACAGATTAACCATTTTGCAAGGCATAAATAGAGCAACAGATGTAGACAACAAATGTATGGACAACAAGGGGGGAAAGCTGTTGGGGGGGTGGTGGTGGGAGGAGTTGAGAGACTGGGATTGGCATGTATACATTTATATGTATAAAATAGATAACCAATAAGAACCTGCTGTATAAAAATATAAAATAAAATTCAAAATTAAAAAGAAATAAAATTTAAAAAATAAAACAGAAAAAACAATTATTCCCTTCACATACATGTATTTATATGAATAAATTATTTCCATGCTTATATCTGTAAATACAAAAAAGAGGAATAAAATCTACCTTGAACCAAAAACGAAAAAGAGAAAAAAAAACACAGAACCCACCAGTTCCACAGAGGAAAACCGTATCAGGGCACTTGCTCCAGTTGTAAACAATTCTGAAGTTGGCCAGTGGTGGGGAATCGTCTCCCATTCAGCCAGCAGCCCCCACGCAACAAGCGTCCTCATTGCAAAGCTGGGGCACCGTGCCGAGGCATCTGTGAGTAAACGGGAGGTGAGCCCCAGGCCAGTTGCTGCTGAACTATTCCCACCCGTCCCAGGTAAAACACCTGAATATATACAAGGACTTGAAAGCCTAGAGGAAGGGCCATAGAGCCACACGAGTGACAGCATGCCGGCCGACTTGGTGCCTGCAGGCCAGCCAGGATGGTCCTGGCCCTGGGTGCTCTTCTGGAAGATTTCCATTTCCCTGACTGAGATACCCGTCCTGTCCCTGCCCCCACTGCTTTTTTCCTTCCTCACCTCTGCCCAGGGAGAAATTCCAGCAGCAGGTATGGGTGACACATCCTCTTCTTTAGCAGGTGGCAGCCTGGCAACTGCTGCAGAAAGTCCAGCAGAGCCCCACTCACACTGGGCCACCCACAAAGCCGTGGCCTCTCACTCCCTCCCACCAGCCCAGCCCCGAGACTGCTGACAGGGCAGAGAAAATGGCGTCAGGCACGGCTGCAGGGGCTCTTGCTGCCTGGAGTGGTATTTATATTGATCTCAACCCAGGCACACCTGGGGAGGGCTGGCCCGCACGGTAAGGCTGCCCAGGTCAGCCAATCATCACCCCTCAGGGGCTCACAGTTGCAGAAAATGGAACTTGCTGAACCGGCCAGGTCCAAGGAACAGGTGTGGGCTCCTGAGAGTCAGGATAGACAAGGGGCTGCAGCTTTGGCTTGTTTTCTAATCATTTTATCTGGCCCATGAGTGGGAGACAACTTCAAGAAAACCCTCTCCTTATGAGAGGAACCCAGGAGTCAGGGAGAGGAGGGGTGGGTGGTGGTTGGAGACAGAGGCCTGGTGCCCCGGGTGCAGTGGAAGTCTCTGGAAGACCAGGTGGAGGGAGGCCGCACAGAGTGACGCCCAGGGTCACAGACCTGTCGCAGCTGCTGTTTGTTAGTTCAAGTCCTGCTCTGAGGTGCTCTGTGCCAGCTCTGAGTGACAGGTGAGCTGGGGGTGCTCTGCAATGAGGGCTATGTGCACGGTTCCTGTGTGCCCAGCCCTGCCATGGTACCTGCAAGGGTAGCTCTGTATCCTGGGAAGGGCCTGACCACGAGAGCCCCGTGGGCTGGGGTGGGGGTGGGGTACCTGCCCAGGTGAGCTCCATATTCTGGGATTGGTCTGACCACGAGAGCCCCATGGGCTGCTGGGGACCTGGTAAAGGATGTCAGGACAGTCAGTGAAGCCACCGAGGATATACCTCCAGTTGCTCCTAATTCCTACACCCTGCTGGTCATTCTACCAACCACCAGGACATGGTATTCTGTATTAGTCTTCAATGATGCCTTCTTTTGTATTCCATTAGTCCCAGAGTCACAAGAAATTTTGGCTTGTGAGTGGCAGGACTCAACATACAACTAAAACAATACTTCCGGGCCGTCTTGCCCCAAGGGTGCAAAAATTCCCACACCATCTTTGGGGAAAGCTTAGCTAAAGACCTAAAAGTTCTACCTCTGGAAAAGGAAACCCTCCTTCAGTACGCAGACGACATTCTGATCGCCAGCCCTACTAAGGAGGTCTCTGAACTACCAAGCCAATAAAGGATAGAAGTTGTCCAAGAAAAAGCTCAAATATCACAGACTGCGGTGACCTGCCTGGGCTTCATTCTCACAGAAGGTCGGAGAAGCCCATCCCAGGAAAGGGAAGAAACCATTTGCAGCCTTACCCCTTTCTAAAACTAGAAGACAGCTTAGGGGTTCCTGGGGAGGCCAGGGTTTGCTGCTTCTGGATCCCTAACTACAGTCTACTAGCTGGGCCTCTATATGAAACACTGAAAGGAAAAGATGATGATCCTTTTGAATAGAATCCAGAAGTGGCCTTTCAAGAATGGAAAGAGCAGTCAATTCAGACCCTTGCCCTGGAACTCCCTAATTTAGCTAAACCCTTTGACCTTTACATTCCCGGTGAAAGGTGAATCGCCATTGGAGAATTAGTGCAAAAACTGGGACCACTTGAAATGGAACAATGCAAGAATGCCATCCAGGTAGGATAAACTACGGTCACCAAGGGGCTTGGCCCACTGCCGCATCTGGCCAAGATACTGGCGGTATCTAAAAACCTGGAAATCAGCAGCCCAAAAGGCCACCTCCTTCCTAAGGGAAAAGGACCCCACGTGGTGATCCTAACCACCAACGATGCCCTGAAGTTGCAGGGTTCGCTCCGTGGGCACACCGACCTCGAGTGAGGAGGCCCTCCAACTCCAACATCCAGAGAGATAACCGGGGGCAACAGGGCACCATGACGACTCGTGTGAACATCACTTGACCTGGAGTTTCTCTCATAAAACAATAAGAGTGTGTCCCAAAAGAGTAGACTACTGCTTGCAGGACTTACTGCACCCAGAGGGGAGCTAATAATCTTGGTGGGGGAACCGTATATCACACTGTCACCATAGAAAAGCCTACAGACACCGTGATGATGGTGGCCAATAAGACCGGCTGGACTCCTGTTTACTTCAAAAGGCTGTTGACTCAGTGGTCATCATGGTCCTTGATCACCACTGACCCTGGACTGTCTGGGAGTTGAGCGGGCAGGGCTCTGACACCTGGTGCTGTTTGTACGTTAATTCAGGGGCCTAATTGAAGAAAGCGCAGACTACTGGTCAGAGCATCTAGGCTGGCAGAAATGGTCAGCCTAAGGTGGCCGAACAAATGTGGGGCGGGGTGAAACCGGCCCCCACAGCGTCTCTGCACATCTCTTTCCTGGACCCTTAAAGGTCATTAGAATCTATAACACTTCCAATGCTGGTGCTCAGGTGGACGAGCAGGGAGGCAGGGGGCCTGGGGACAATCAACGTCACCTGGAGGCTGCTGGGGAGAAGCTCTGACCCTCGCCCCCGGGTATTAGGGCTCCCAACTCAGCACTCAGCAGTTACAGAAGAAGTGTCTGCACCCTCAGCACTCCAAGAATGAGGAACGGGACAAAAGGCAGAGGAGGGGTTTGTCCCCAGCAAAGCCCATTAAAAATCCCTGGGAGATAAAAATAGAATCTGGGCAATAAAGTCAAGTCTAACCTTTTTTATCCTTTGTGCTTTGTCTAATTTCACGTGCTCCTAGGGTCCCGCATGCAGAGGTTCCACACCCGGCACTTCAGACCAGATTTCCTAGTGCAGAATGGCTGGGTCGACACCTCAGCTCCTGGGGCCCAGTGCAGACTCCGCGATATAGAGCCTGAGCTGCAGCCAACCTGGCCCTCGAGAGCTCCGCCCCCTCCCTCCCACTGACTCTGACAGGATCTCTACACAGCAGCCCAGCCCACAGCCCACGGGGTAGTGCATGCTCTCACCTCTCCATTCTCTGATCAAAATATAAAGTTTCCTTTGCTTGTGAACCAAACTCAGTCTCGATCTGTTGGCCCCAATGACACTGGGCAGGGGGACACTTGTTGGGGTCCACTCTGGAGGATCAGTAACAGAAATTGAGACTATTGTAACCTCAATGAACAGATGTGTGAGCCAAACTGTAGTTAACATAGAACAGTGTATAAGGCTCGGGTAAAATAAGATGTTTCTAACACTTCCATTTGATATTTCCATCACTTTATTATAAGCAAGTTCAGTGAAAAGGTTTGTCTTATTTGTCAGGTCAATATTAGAGAAACGAAGTGATTTCTTTCCAAGGATGTACATCTAATAATCTTGGTTAAAGCTTCAATCTTGTTTTAAATGCTTTTCCATTGAAAATGATACCTCTCTTTCAGCTCCCCCATTTCTGAGAAGTATAAAATCTTATAATTTATTATTACCAAAGGGGAAAGGTGGGAGGAGGGATAAATTAACAGTTTGGGATTAACACATACACACTGCTATGTATAAAATAGATCATCAACAAGGAACTACTGTATAGCACAGGGAACTACACTCAACATTTTGCAATAACCTATAAGGGGAAATAATCTGAAAAAGAATAGATATTTTTATTGACATCATCTATCAATGACAGTTAAAGTGTAACCTAAGGGAAGCTGGTGGTGAGTGCTTCTGACCCTGAAGACTTCAATCATCTAAAGTTTGGACTCTGCCTACTTCCCAAGGCCCTTAATGAACATATGTGTAGCCGTAGCTTAAAAAATTCCCCAGTTTGGGTTTCGGGGAGACACTGATTTTGAAAAAGCCCTGGTGTTCTCCTTACATGAATGGGACTCTTCCTACTGCTAAAACATGTCTGTCACACCCAGAGGATGGTATACCGTCTGATCGGGAAGAGTTTGGAAAAGGCATCTCCTCTCCTCATCTCCTGGTGCTCGGGTTCACCCCTCCAGCGTCTTTACTAACAGTCTCCCCACTTGGAGATGTCAGCACTGTCAACATCCTGTTGCGTACAGTTTGGAATTTGTCCAGAGGATGAAGCGGAAGGATGAGGAACAATGAGAGACAAGTCCTAGGTGTTCAGACAGGCACATGTCACTCTAATTTCCAATCAGGAAGACGAATTGACCAAAGGCTAGGGTTGCCCATGGAAACAGTATAGGGCTTGAGGAAATCCCGCTGCTTTGTGGCCAGTTCCCATAAACACAAGTTGAACAATGGAACTCAGGGGCAGTAAAATTCACAAAACTGCAGAGTTGAAAATATCCATCACTGAAAAATGTCTTGAGGAAAGTCAGAGAAAAGGACTTGTAAGCAAGGGAGAATGGCAGGAAAGGGATTTGAGGAGGTAGAAAGGACTCGCCATTAAGCACAAGAAAAGGAGCTGAACATTGCCAACATTGCAGTTGGCCAAAAAGGGTGTATGCGTTTTTTTCTGTATATATTCAAGAAAAGGGCATACACTTTTTTAGCCAACCAAACAGGTGGGCACTGGAAGTCAATACTACAAAAGATATCACTTCGCATCAGTCAGAAGAGCCATCCTCATAAAGCGTAAACAACAGAAATGCAGGACAGGGCAAGGAGAAGAGGGAGCCCTGTGAGACTTATAGTGGAAATGTATATTGCCAACGGCCATTCTGGAGAAGTGTATTGTGTTTACTAAAGCATCTAAAAAATGAGCTACAGAGCATAGGGCACTTGCACTCATGGGCGTATATCTTGAGAAAAACAAAAATCGAGAGGACACAGGCACCCCAATGTTTACCCCCTCTCTGTTTAAAAGATCCTCAACTAGGATATAACTTAAGTGTCTCTGGAGGGAAAAAATGGGTAGAGATGTGGTACTTAGGTAGAGTGGAATATTATTCAGCCTGGAAATCAATGAAATATGGCCAGTTGTAACAACTCCGGAGGAGTTATGTATGATCTTTCTAAGTGACAGAATTCAAAAAGAAAAAGACACATATCATAAGATATCACTTAAAGGTGGAATCCAAAATGGCTACACATGAAATAAATTACAAAACAAAAACATAGTCAAATATGTAGAAAACACGCATAAGGCTGCTAAACGGGAAAGGTGGGGAGGGGTGAGGCATCACCCAGGAGGTTGAAATTAGCAAAGATACCATTCCAAATACCAAACTGATAATCAACAAGGCCTACACGGTAGCTAAAAGAACTGCACTCAGCACACTCAAGTCACCGGAAAAGAATATATACGACTGGTAAGAATCTGAAAAAGAATTTACTGATGTCTCTCTGTACGTGAATCAAGTGGATGTACAGCAGCAAGAAACAGAGCTTTGAAAATCAGCTGTAACCAATATAGTAATAAATTGAAAAAAATAAACAACAGAGAGACAGAGAAAACCTCTTACAACTTTTCCTCAGGGCCGGTGATGCAACATGGATTGAACACATCTAGACCCACAGCAGGATGAGACATAAGGCTGGAAACTGTTTGCGCTAAGAGAAATGTGAGGTTGGGTGAGGAAATGCACACCCTTTAAAGTAATACTACCTGGTACCCATTCAATGGGTCCCAAATATGCAGGTTCAAGGGATCTTCCTACAGCTAAAACATGCATGGAAAACCCAGAGGACTGTACACCATGTGATCGGGAGATGTGTCTAAAATGCAGCTCATTTATCCTCTCCTGGTGCTCCTGTTCACCATTCCAGCCACGTTACTTAGAATCTCCCCACTTGGAGAATCAGCACATTTCAACTTCTGTTTCACACATTTTGCAAATTGTGAGGAGGATGAACGGGGAACCAATGAGAGAATAGTTGTAGGGGTTTGGACGGGCACATATCACTCTAATTTCCCATTAAGAATAAGAATTGAAAAAAGGCTCAGCCCGCCTCGCCCGAGCCAAAATAGGGCCTGAAGCAATCCTGCGGGTTTGAGGCCAGCTCACAAAAGAGCAACTTAAAAAATGGAGCTCAGGGTCACTGCAATTCACAAACCTGCAGAGTTATAAATGAAAACTAACGTCCAAAAATATGTTGAGGTAAGGCAAAGAAGAGGATCTGAATGCAAGACAGAATTGCAAGAAACAGATTTCAAGAGATAGATTGGACTCATCTTTAAAGCACATGAAAAGCGGCAGAATTTCGACAATGATGCAGTTGGCCCAAAAGGGCGTATGCGTTTTTTCCTGATTATATCCAGGAAAAAACGCATACGCACTTTATGGGCAACGAAGCAAGCAAGCAATGCAAATGTGCACAACAAAGAAGTCTCATTTCCCACTGGTCAAAAGGGCCATCCTAAAAAATTGTAAAAACCAGAAATGCAGGACAGGCCATGGAGAACAGGGAGCCTTTATACGCTGATGGGCAGTGTGTGAACTGCCGAGAGCCACTCTGGAGAAGTGTATGGTGGTTCCTAAATCATCTAAAAAACAGAGCTACAGAGCATAGGACACTTCCAATCATGGGAGTATATCTAGGGAAATCTAAAAATTAACAAGACACAAGCACACCACAGTTTAGGGCTACTCTGTTTACAAGAACCTCAACTTCAGTATACCTTAAATATCCCAGGAAAGAGAACAATGGATAAAGAAGATGTGGTACTTATGTACAATGGAATATCTCTTCACCATGAAATCAATGTAATAAGGCTAGTAGAAGGATAAAGAGTGGATTTAGGTCCGATAATACTACTTGAAATAAGTCAAACAGAAAAAGAAACATATCATAAGATATCACTTATAGAGGGAGGGTAAATATGGCTGCACAAGAAATGAATTACAGAACAGAACAGTGTCTCACATTTAGAAAACACACTTATTTCAGCTTAAGGGGAAAGGAGAGGTGGGGTGATGCATAAAACCAGAGTTTGAAATTAGCACAGATACCGTTCAATAAACCAAATAGATATTAGCCAAGATCTACACCTTGCTCAATGAACTGGCCTCAACACACCCTATACACCGCAGAGAAATATATCTGAGTAATAAGAATCTTAAAACCCATGTATTGATATATCTCCATAAGGGAATCAAGTGTGTGCAGAGTGGCACAAACACAGCAGTGAAAATGAGCTAAACCCCATTATAGAAATAAATTTTAAAAACAAAACGCAGAAACAATGAAAGAGAGAAAAATTCTTACAAAATTCGCTCAGGGGCTGTGATGCAACCTGGATTGACCACATATAAACCCACAGCTGGATAAGACATAAGGCTGGACACTTGGGGCTGAGAGGATTGATGAGCTTTGGTGAGCAACTGCCAAAAGTTTAATGCAATACTTCATGCTACTCATTCCAAGGGTCCCAACACTCCAGGTTGAAGGGAATCTTCCTACAGCTAAACCATGCTTGGGAAACCCAGCGACTGGTATACCATATGATCGGGAAAGGTTTCTAAAACGCACCTCATTTTTCCTCTCCTGGGGCTCCGGATCGACATTCCAGCCGCTTTACCAAAAATATCCCCACATGGAGAGTCAATGCCTTTAAGTTCTGGTATCGCACAGTCTGCAGTTAGTGCGGAGGATGAATGGGAATAGGGGGAACCAGTGAGAAACTAGCTGTAGCGGTTTCAATGGGCACATGTCACTCTAAATTCACATCAGTAAGAAGAATAAACCAAAGGCACAGCAAGGTGCCCCAGAAGAAGAATAGGGCCTGAAGGAATCCTGTGGTTATGAGGCAAGATCACAAAAATAAGAGCTGAAAAATGGAGCTAAGGGCCACTGCAATTCAAAAACTTGCAGAGTTATAAAGGCCAACTATTTTCAAAAAATATATTGAGGTAAGGCTATGAAGAGGCACTGAAAGCAAGGCAGAATTGCAGGAAAACGATTTCAGGAGGTAGACGGGAATTGCATTTAAAGCATAGGAAAAGAGGCAGAACGTCCACAATGATGCACTTGGCCAAAAAGGGCGTATGCCTTTTTTCCTGAATTTATTCAGAAAAAAAGGCATACGCCCTTTTTGGCCAACCAAGCAAGCTTGCAAAGGAAATCTGCACTACAATGAAGTCTCACTTCCCCCCGGACAAAAGGGCCATCTGAAAAAAGTGTAAAATCCAGAAAGGCAGGACAGGCCATGGAGAACTGGGAGCCTTGTTATGCTGATGGGCGGGATGTGTATGGTGTTTCCTGAAACATCTAAAAAACAAAGCAACAGAGCCTAGGGCACTTCCACTTATGGTCCTATAGCTTAGGGAAATTAAAATCAAAAAGACACAGCCACCCCAAAGTTTGGGACGCCTCTGTTTACAAGAACCTCGTTAACCGTACAAGTTCAATATCACAGAAAGTGAAAAATGGATAAAGAACTTGTGGTACTTACGTACAATGCAGTATCACTCAGCAATGAAATCTATGTCATCAGGCCCGCAGCAGCATAATGAGTGGATACAGGTACGATGATTCTAACTGAAATAAGACACACAGAAAAAGAAACATCATAAGATATCAGTAATACACGGAATGTAAACTTGGCTACACAGGAACTGAATTACAGAACAGAACAGGGTCTCAAATTTAGAAAACCAACTTATGCTTGGTTAAGGCTAAAGGTGAGTTGGGGTGCTGCATAAAACCATAGATTGAAATGAGCACAGATAAAGTTCCTTAAGCCAAATATGGAATAGACAAGAGCTACTCCTTGCTCAACGAAATGGACTCAACACCGCCTATTAAACGCCTAAGAATGTACCTGACTAGTAAGTATCTTAAAACCTATGGATTGCTATGTCTCCGAAAGAGAATCAAGCATGTGTACAGGGGCATAAACGCAGCAGTGATAGGATTGGAGAGGTTCGGTGAGCAAATGAAGACCCTTTGAAGTCATATTGCATGGTACCCATTCCACGGGTTTCAACTACCCAGGTTTAAGGTATTCTTCCTTCAGCTAAAACATGCATGTGGAACCTAGAGTATGATCAACCATGTGATCGGGAAACGTGTTCAAATATGTCTCAGTTCTCGTACCCTGGTACTCGGGTGCAACATTCCAGACGCTTTACTAACACCCTCCCGACTTGGAGAGTCAGTCCCTTTAACCTCCTGTTTGGCCCAGTTTGTAATTTCTGCGGAAGATGAACAGGAATAGCGAGAACCAATGAGAGACTAGCTGGAGGTGTCTGAACGGGCAAATTTAACTCTCATTTCCCACCAGGAAGAGGAATTAACCAAAGGCTCAGCGTGCCGTGCCGGAACCAGATTAGGGCCTGAAGCCATCCTGCGGTGTTGCGGCCAGCTCAAAAGAAAGCGAGTTGAAGAAAGGAGCTCAGGGGCACTGTAATTCACAAACCTGCAGAGTTATAAATGACAGCTATCGTCCAAAAATATACTGAAGTAAGGCTGCCAAGAGGACTTGAAAGCGGGGCAGAATTGCAGGAAACCGATTTCAGGAGGTAGACTGGAATTGCATTGAAAGCATAGGAAAAGAGGCAGAACGTCCACAATGATGCACTTGGCCAAAAAGGGCGTATGCGTTTTTTCCTGAATATATTCAGGAAAAAACGCATACGCCCTTTTTGGCCAACCAAGCAAGCTTGCAAAGGAAATCTGCACTACAATGAAGTCTCACTTCCCCCCGGTCAAAAGGGCCATCTGAAAAAAGTGTAAAATCCAGAAAGGCAGGACAGGCCATGGAGAACTGGGAGCCTTGTTATGCTGATGGGCGGGATGTAAATTGCCAACAGCCACTCGGGAGAAGTGTATGGTGTTTCCTGAAACATCTAAAAAACAAAGCAACAGAGCCTAGGGCACTTCCACTTATGGTCCTATAGCTTAGGGAAATTAAAATCAAAAAGACACAGCCACCCCAAAGTTTGGGACGCCTCTGTTTACAAGAACCTCGTTAACCGTACAAGTTCAATATCACAGAAAGTGAAAAATGGATAAAGAACTTGTGGTACTTACGTACAATGCAGTATCACTCAGCAATGAAATCTATGTCATCAGGCCCGCAGCAGCATAATGAGTGGATACAGGTACGATGATTCTAACTGAAATAAGACACACAGAAAAAGAAACATCATAAGATATCAGTAATACACGGAATGTAAACTTGGCTACACAGGAACTGAATTACAGAACAGAACAGGGTCTCAAATTTAGAAAACCAACTTATGCTTGGTTAAGGCTAAAGGTGAGTTGGGGTGCTGCATAAAACCATAGATTGAAATGAGCACAGATAAAGTTCCTTAAGCCAAATATGGAATAGACAAGAGCTACTCCTTGCTCAACGAAATGGACTCAACACCGCCTATTAAACGCCTAAGAATGTACCTGACTAGTAAGTATCTTAAAACCTATGGATTGCTATGTCTCCGAAAGAGAATCAAGCATGTGTACAGGGGCATAAACGCAGCAGTGATAGGATTGGAGAGGTTCGGTGAGCAAATGAAGACCCTTTGAAGTCATATTGCATGGTACCCATTCCACGGGTTTCAACTACCCAGGTTTAAGGTATTCTTCCTTCAGCTAAAACATGCATGTGGAACCTAGAGTATGATCAACCATGTGATCGGGAAACGTGTTCAAATATGTCTCAGTTCTCGTACCCTGGTACTCGGGTGCAACATTCCAGACGCTTTACTAACACCCTCCCGACTTGGAGAGTCAGTCCCTTTAACCTCCTGTTTGGCCCAGTTTGTAATTTCTGCGGAAGATGAACAGGAATAGCGAGAACCAATGAGAGACTAGCTGGAGGTGTCTGAACGGGCAAATTTAACTCTCATTTCCCACCAGGAAGAGGAATTAACCAAAGGCTCAGCGTGCCGTGCCGGAACCAGATTAGGGCCTGAAGCCATCCTGCGGTGTTGCGGCCAGCTCAAAAGAAAGCGAGTTGAAGAAAGGAGCTCAGGGGCACTGTAATTCACAAACCTGCAGAGTTATAAATGACAGCTATCGTCCAAAAATATACTGAAGTAAGGCTGCCAAGAGGACTTGAAAGCGGGGCAGAATTGCAGGAAACCGATTTCAGGAGGTAGACTGGAATTGCATTGAAAGCATAGGAAAAGAGGCAGAACGTCCACAATGATGCACTTGGCCAAAAAGGGCGTATGCGTTTTTTCCTGAATATATTCAGGAAAAAACGCATACGCCCTTTTTGGCCAACCAAGCAAGCTTGCAAAGGAAATCTGCACTACAATGAAGTCTCACTTCCCCCCGGTCAAAAGGGCCATCTGAAAAAAGTGTAAAATCCAGAAAGGCAGGACAGGCCATGGAGAACTGGGAGCCTTGTTATGCTGATGGGCGGGATGTAAATTGCCAACAGCCACTCGGGAGAAGTGTATGGTGTTTCCTGAAACATCTAAAAAACAAAGCAACAGAGCCTAGGGCACTTCCACTTATGGTCCTATAGCTTAGGGAAATTAAAATCAAAAAGACACAGCCACCCCAAAATTTGGGACGCCTCTGTTTACAAGAACCTCGTTAACCGTACAAGTTCAATATCAGAGAAAGTGAAAAATGGATAAAGAACTTGTGGTACTTACGTACAATGCAGTATCACTCAGCAATGAAATCTATGTCATCAGGCCCACAGCAGCATAATGAGTGGATACAGGTACTATGATTCTAACTGAAATAAGACACACAGAAAAAGAAACATCATAAGATATCAGTAATACACGGAATGTAAACTTGGCTACACAGGAACTGAATTACAGAACAGAACAGGGTCTCAAATTTAGAAAACCAACTTATGCTTGGTTAAGGCTAAAGGTGAGTTGGGGTGCTGCATAAAACCATAGATTGAAATGAGCACAGATAAAGTTCCTTAAGCCAAATATGGAATAGACAAGAGCTGCTCCTTGCTCAACGAAATGGACTCAACACCGCCTATTAAACGCCTAAGAATGTACCTGACTAGTAAGTATCTTAAAACCTATGGATTGCTATGTCTCCGAAAGAGAATCAAGCATGTGTACAGGGGCATAAACGCAGCAGTGATAGGATTGGAGAGGTTCGGTGAGCAAATGAAGACCCTTTGAAGTCATATTGCATGGTACCCATTCCACGGGTTTCAACTACCCAGGTTTAAGGTATTCTTCCTTCAGCTAAAACATGCATGTGGAACCTAGAGTATGATCAACCATGTGATCGGGAAACGTGTTCAAATATGTCTCAGTTCTCGTACCCTGGTACTAGGGTGCAACATTCCAGACGCTTTACTAACACCCTCCCGACTTGGAGAGTCAGTCCCTTTAACCTCCTGTTTGGCCCAGTTTGCAATTTCTGCGGAAGATGAACAGAAATAGCGAGAAACAATGAGAGACTAGCTGGAGGTGTCTGGACGGGCAAATTTAACTCTCATTTCCCACCAGGAAGAGGAATTAACCAAAGGCTCAGCGTGCCGTGCCGGAACCAGATTAGGGCCTGAAGCCATCCTGCGGTGTTGCGGCCAGGTCACAAGAAAGCGAGTTGAAGAAAGGAGCTCAGGGGCACTGTAATTCACAAACCTGCAGAGTTATAAATGACAGCTATCGTCCAAAAATATACTGAAGTAAGGCTGCCAAGAGGACTTGAAAGCGGGGCAGAATTGCAGGAAACCGATTTCAGGAGGTAGACTGGAATTGCAGTGAAAGCATAGGAAAAGAGGCAGAACGTCCACAATGATGCACTTGGCCAAAAAGGGCGTATGCGTTTTTTCCTGAATATATTCAGGAAAAAACGCATACGCCCTTTTTGGCCAACCAGGCATGCTTGCAAAGGAAATCTGCACTACAATGAAGTCTCACTTCCCCCCGGTCAAAAGGGCCATCTGAAAAAAGTGTAAAATCCAGAAAGGCAGGACAGGCCATGGAGAACTGGGAGCCTTGTTATGCTGATGGGCGGGATGTAAATTGCCAACAGCCACTCGGGAGAAGTGTATGGTGTTTCCTGAAACATCTAAAAAACAAAGCAACAGAGCCTAGGGCACTTCCACTTATGGTCCTATAGCTTAGGGAAATTAAAATAAAAAAGACACAGCCACCCCAAAGTTTGGGACGCCTCTGTTTACAAGAACCTCGTTTACAGTACAAGTTCAACATCGCAGAAAGTGAAAAATGGATAAAGAAGTTGTGGTATTTACTTACAAAGCAATATCACTCAGCAATGAAATCTATGTCATCAGGCCCTTAGCAGCACAATGAGTGGATTCAGGTATGATGATTCTAACTGAAATAAGTCACACAGAAAAAGAAACATCATAAGATATCAGTAATACACGGAATGTAAACTTGGCTACACAGGGACTGAATTACAGAACAGAACAGGGTCTCAAATTTAGAAAACCAACTTATGCTTGCTTAAGGGTAAAGGTGAGTTGGGGTGCTGCATAAAACCAGAGATTGAAATGAGCACAGATAAAGTTCCTTAAGCCAAATATGGAATAGACAAGAGCTACTCCTTGCTCAACGAAATGGACTCAACACCGCATATTAAATGCCTAAGAATGTACCTGACTAGTAAGTATCTTAAAACCTATGGATTGCTATGTCTCCGAAAGAGAATCAAGCATGTGTACAGGGGCATAAACGCAGCAGTGATAGGATTGGAGAGGTTCGGTGAGCAAATGAAGACCCTTTGAAGTCATATTGCATGGTACCCATTCCACGGGTTTCAACTACCCAGGTTTAAGGTATTCTTCCTTCAGCTAAAACATGCATGTGGAACCTAGAGTATGATCAACCATGTGATCGGGAGACGTGTTCAAATATGTCTCAGTTTTCGTACCCTGGTACTCGGGTGCAACATTCCAGACGCTTTACTAACACCCTCCCGACTTGGAGAGTCAGTCCCTTTAACCTCCTGTTTGGCCCAGTTTGTAATTTCTGCGGAAGATGAACAGGAATAGCGAGAACCAATGAGAGACTAGCTGGAGGTGTCTGGACGGGCAAATTTAACTCTCATTTCCCACCAGGAAGAGGAATTAACCAAAGGCTCAGCGTGCCGTGCCGGAACCAGATTAGGGCCTGAAGCCATCCTGCGGTGTTGCGGCCAGCTCAAAAGAAAGCGAGTTGAAGAAAGGAGCTCAGGGGCACTGTAATTCACAAACCTGCAGAGTTATAAATGACAGCTATCGTCCAAAAATATACTGAAGTAAGGCTGCCAAGAGGACTTGAAAGCGGGGCAGAATTGCAGGAAACCGATTTCAGGAGGTAGACTGGAATTGCATTGAAAGCATAGGAAAAGAGGCAGAACGTCCACAATGATGCACTTGGCCAAAAAGGGCGTATGCGTTTTTTCCTGAATATATTCAGGAAAAAACGCATACGCCCTTTTTGGCCAACCAAGCAAGCTTGCAAAGGAAATCTGCACTACAATGAAGTCTCACTTCCCCCCGGTCAAAAGGGCCATCTGAAAAAAGTGTAAAATCCAGAAAGGCAGGACAGGCCATGGAGAACTGGGAGCCTTGTTATGCTGATGGGCGGGATGTAAATTGCCAACAGACACTCGGGAGAAGTGTATGGTGTTTCCTGAAACATCTAAAAAACAAAGCAACAGAGCCTAGGGCACTTCCACTTATGGTCCTATAGCTTAGGGAAATTAAAATCAAAAAGACACAGCCACCCCAAAGTTTGGGACGCCTCTGTTTACAAGAACCTCGTTTACAGTACAAGTTCAACATCGCAGAAAGTGAAAAATGGATAAAGAAGTTGTGGTATTTACTTACAAAGCAATATCACTCAGCAATGAAATCTATGTCATCAGGCCCTTAGCAGCACAATGAGTGGATTCAGGTATGATGATTCTAACTGAAATAAGTCACACAGAAAAAGAAACATCATAAGATATCAGTAATACACGGAATGTAAACTTGGCTACACAGGAACTGAATTACAGAACAGAACAGGGTCTCAAATTTAGAAAACCAACTTATGCTTGCTTAAGGGGAAAGGTGAGTTGGGGTGCTGCATAAAACCAGAGATTGAAATGAGCACAGATAAAGTTCCTTAAGCCAAATATGGAATAGACAAGAGCTACTCCTTGCTCAACGAAATGGACTCAACACCGCATATTAAACGCCTAAGAATGTACCTGACTAGTAAGTATCTTAAAACCTATGGATTGCTATGTCTCCGAAAGAGAATCAAGCATGTGTACAGGGGCATAAACGCAGCAGTGATAGGATTGGAGAGGTTCGGTGAGCAAATGAAGACCCTTTGAAGTCATATTGCATGGTACCCATTCCACGGGTTTCAACTACCCAGGTTTAAGGTATTCTTCCTTCAGCTAAAACATGCATGTGGAACCTAGAGTATGATCAACCATGTGATCGGGAGACGTGTTCAAATATGTCTCAATTTTCGTACCCTGGTACTCGGGTGCAACATTCCAGACGCTTTACTAACACCCTCCCGACTTGGAGAGTCAGTCCCTTTAACCTCCTGTTTGGCCCAGTTTGCAATTTCTGCGGAAGATGAACAGGAATAGCGAGAACCAATGAGAGACTAGCTGGAGGTGTCTGGACGGGCAAATTTAACTCTCATTTCCCACCAGGAAGAGGAATTAACCAAAGGCTCAGCGTGCCGTGCCGGAACCAGATTAGGGCCTGAAGCCATCCTGCGGTGTTGCGGCCAGCTCAAAAGAAAGCGAGTTGAAGAAAGGAGCTCAGGGGCACTGTAATTCACAAACCTGCAGAGTTATAAATGACAGCTATCGTCCAAAAATATACTGAAGTAAGGCTGCCAAGAGGACTTGAAAGCGGGGCAGAATTGCAGGAAACCGATTTCAGGAGGCAGACTGGAATTGCATTGAAAGCATAGGAAAAGAGGCAGAACGTCCACAATGATGCACTTGGCCAAAAAGGACGTATGCGTTTTTTCCTGAATATATTCAGGAAAAAACACATATGCCCTTTTTGGCCAACCAAGCAAGCTTGCAAAGGAAATCTGCACTACAATGAAGTCTCACTTCCCCCCGGTCAAAAGGGCCATCTGAAAAAAGTGTAAAATCCAGAAAGGCAGGACAGGCCATGGAGAACTGGGAGCCTTGTTATGCTGATGGGCGGGATGTAAATTGCCAACAGACACTCGGGAGAAGTGTATGGTGTTTCCTGAAACATCTAAAAAACAAAGCAACAGAGCCTAGGGCACTTCCACTTATGGTCCTATAGCTTAGGGAAATTAAAATCAAAAAGACACAGCCACCCCAAAGTTTGGGACGCCTCTGTTTACAAGAACCTCGTTTACAGTACAAGTTCAACATCGCAGAAAGTGAAAAATGGATAAAGAAGTTGTGGTATTTACTTACAAAGCATTATCACTCAGCAATGAAATCTATGTCATCAGGCCCTTAGCAGCACAATGAGTGGATTCAGGTATGATGATTCTAACTGAAATAAGTCACACAGAAAAAGAAACATCATAAGATATCAGGAATACACGGAATGTAAACTTGGCTACACAGGAACTGAATTACAGAACAGAACAGGGTCTCAAATTTAGAAAACCAACTTATGCTTTCTTAAGGGTAAAGGGGAGTTGGGGTGCTGCATAAAACCAGAGATTGAAATGAGCACAGATAAAGTTCCTTAAGCCAAATATGGAATAGACAAGAGCTACCTCTTGCTCAACGAAATGGACTCAACACCGCATATTAAACGCCTAAGAATGTACCTGACTAGTAAGTATCTTAAAACCTATGGATTGCTATGTCTCCGAAAGAGAATCAAGCATGTGTACAGGGGCATAAACGCAGCAGTGATAGGATTGGAGAGGTTCGGTGAGCAAATGAAGACCCTTTGAAGTCATATTGCATGGTACCCATTCCACGGGTTTCAACTACCCAGGTTTAAGGTATTCTTCCTTCAGCTAAAACATGCATGTGGAACCTAGAGTATGATCAACCATGTGATCGGGAGACGTGTTCAAATATGTCTCAGTTTTCGTACCCTGGTACTCGGGTGCAACATTCCAGACGCTTTACTAACACCCTCCCGACTTGGAGAGTCAGTCCCTTTAACCTCCTGTTTGGCCCAGTTTGCAATTTCTGCGGAAGATGAACAGGAATAGCGAGAACCAATGAGAGACTAGCTGGAGGTGTCTGGATGGGCAAATTTAACTCTCATTTCCCACCAGGAAGAGGAATTAACCAAAGGCTCAGCGTGCCGTGCCGGAACCAGATTAGGGCCTGAAGCCATCCTGCGGTGTTGCGGCCAGCTCAAAAGAAAGCGAGTTGAAGAAAGGAGCTCAGGGGCACTGTAATTCACAAACCTGCAGAGTTATAAATGACAGCTATCGTCCAAAAATATACTGAAGTAAGGCTGCCAAGAGGACTTGAAAGCGGGGCAGAATTGCAGGAAACCGATTTCAGGAGGTAGACTGGAATTGCATTGAAAGCATAGGAAAAGAGGCAGAACGTCCACAATGATGCACTTGGCCAAAAAGGGCGTATGCGTTTTTTCCTGAATATATTCAGGAAAAAACGCATACGCCCTTTTTGGCCAACCAAGCAAGCTTGCAAAGGAAATCTGCACTACAATGAAGTCTCACTTCCCCCCGGTCAAAAGGGCCATCTGAAAAAAGTGTAAAATCCAGAAAGGCAGGACAGGCCATGGAGAACTGGGAGCCTTGTTATGCTGATGGGCGGGATGTAAATTGCCAACAGCCACTCGGGAGAAGTGTATGGTGTTTCCTGAAACATCTAAAAAACAAAGCAACAGAGCCTAGGGCACTTCCACTTATGGTCCTATAGCTTAGGGAAATTAAAATCAAAAAGACACAGCCACCCCAAAATTTGGGACGCCTCTGTTTACAAGAACCTCGTTAACCGTACAAGTTCAATATCAGAGAAAGTGAAAAATGGATAAAGAACTTGTGGTACTTACGTACAATGCAGTATCACTCAGCAATGAAATCTATGTCATCAGGCCCACAGCAGCATAATGAGTGGATACAGGTACTATGATTCTAACTGAAATAAGACACACAGAAAAAGAAACATCATAAGATATCAGTAATACACGGAATGTAAACTTGGCTACACAGGAACTGAATTACAGAACAGAACAGGGTCTCAAATTTAGAAAACCAACTTATGCTTGGTTAAGGCTAAAGGTGAGTTGGGGTGCTGCATAAAACCATAGATTGAAATGAGCACAGATAAAGTTCCTTAAGCCAAATATGGAATAGACAAGAGCTGCTCCTTGCTCAACGAAATGGACTCAACACCGCCTATTAAACGCCTAAGAATGTACCTGACTAGTAAGTATCTTAAAACCTATGGATTGCTATGTCTCCGAAAGAGAATCAAGCATGTGTACAGGGGCATAAACGCAGCAGTGATAGGATTGGAGAGGTTCGGTGAGCAAATGAAGACCCTTTGAAGTCATATTGCATGGTACCCATTCCACGGGTTTCAACTACCCAGGTTTAAGGTATTCTTCCTTCAGCTAAAACATGCATGTGGAACCTAGAGTATGATCAACCATGTGATCGGGAAACGTGTTCAAATATGTCTCAGTTCTCGTACCCTGGTACTAGGGTGCAACATTCCAGACGCTTTACTAACACCCTCCCAACTTGGAGAGTCAGTCCCTTTAACCTCCTGTTTGGCCCAGTTTGCAATTTCTGCGGAAGATGAACAGAAATAGCGAGAAACAATGAGAGACTAGCTGGAGGTGTCTGGACGGGCAAATTTAACTCTCATTTCCCACCAGGAAGAGGAATTAACCAAAGGCTCAGCGTGCCGTGCCGGAACCAGATTAGGGCCTGAAGCCATCCTGCGGTGTTGCGGCCAGGTCACAAGAAAGCGAGTTGAAGAAAGGAGCTCAGGGGCACTGTAATTCACAAACCTGCAGAGTTATAAATGACAGCTATCGTCCAAAAATATACTGAAGTAAGGCTGCCAAGAGGACTTGAAAGCGGGGCAGAATTGCAGGAAACCGATTTCAGGAGGTAGACTGGAATTGCAGTGAAAGCATAGGAAAAGAGGCAGAACGTCCACAATGATGCACTTGGCCAAAAAGGGCGTATGCGTTTTTTCCTGAATATATTCAGGAAAAAACGCATACGCCCTTTTTGGCCAACCAGGCATGCTTGCAAAGGAAATCTGCACTACAATGAAGTCTCACTTCCCCCCGGTCAAAAGGGCCATCTGAAAAAAGTGTAAAATCCAGAAAGGCAGGACAGGCCATGGAGAACTGGGAGCCTTGTTATGCTGATGGGCGGGATGTAAATTGCCAACAGCCACTCGGGAGAAGTGTATGGTGTTTCCTGAAACATCTAAAAAACAAAGCAACAGAGCCTAGGGCACTTCCACTTATGGTCCTATAGCTTAGGGAAATTAAAATAAAAAAGACACAGCCACCCCAAAGTTTGGGACGCCTCTGTTTACAAGAACCTCGTTTACAGTACAAGTTCAACATCGCAGAAAGTGAAAAATGGATAAAGAAGTTGTGGTATTTACTTACAAAGCAATATCACTCAGCAATGAAATCTATGTCATCAGGCCCTTAGCAGCACAATGAGTGGATTCAGGTATGATGATTCTAACTGAAATAAGTCACACAGAAAAAGAAACATCATAAGATATCAGTAATACACGGAATGTAAACTTGGCTACACAGGGACTGAATTACAGAACAGAACAGGGTCTCAAATTTAGAAAACCAACTTATGCTTGCTTAAGGGTAAAGGTGAGTTGGGGTGCTGCATAAAACCAGAGATTGAAATGAGCACAGATAAAGTTCCTTAAGCCAAATATGGAATAGACAAGAGCTACTCCTTGCTCAACGAAATGGACTCAACACCGCATATTAAATGCCTAAGAATGTACCTGACTAGTAAGTATCTTAAAACCTATGGATTGCTATGTCTCCGAAAGAGAATCAAGCATGTGTACAGGGGCATAAACGCAGCAGTGATAGGATTGGAGAGGTTCGGTGAGCAAATGAAGACCCTTTGAAGTCATATTGCATGGTACCCATTCCACGGGTTTCAACTACCCAGGTTTAAGGTATTCTTCCTTCAGCTAAAACATGCATGTGGAACCTAGAGTATGATCAACCATGTGATCGGGAGACGTGTTCAAATATGTCTCAGTTTTCGTACCCTGGTACTCGGGTGCAACATTCCAGACGCTTTACTAACACCCTCCCGACTTGGAGAGTCAGTCCCTTTAACCTCCTGTTTGGCCCAGTTTGTAATTTCTGCGGAAGATGAACAGGAATAGCGAGAACCAATGAGAGACTAGCTGGAGGTGTCTGGACGGGCAAATTTAACTCTCATTTCCCACCAGGAAGAGGAATTAACCAAAGGCTCAGCGTGCCGTGCCGGAACCAGATTAGGGCCTGAAGCCATCCTGCGGTGTTGCGGCCAGCTCAAAAGAAAGCGAGTTGAAGAAAGGAGCTCAGGGGCACTGTAATTCACAAACCTGCAGAGTTATAAATGACAGCTATCGTCCAAAAATATACTGAAGTAAGGCTGCCAAGAGGACTTGAAAGCGGGGCAGAATTGCAGGAAACCGATTTCAGGAGGTAGACTGGAATTGCATTGAAAGCATAGGAAAAGAGGCAGAACGTCCACAATGATGCACTTGGCCAAAAAGGGCGTATGCGTTTTTTCCTGAATATATTCAGGAAAAAACGCATACGCCCTTTTTGGCCAACCAAGCAAGCTTGCAAAGGAAATCTGCACTACAATGAAGTCTCACTTCCCCCCGGTCAAAAGGGCCATCTGAAAAAAGTGTAAAATCCAGAAAGGCAGGACAGGCCATGGAGAACTGGGAGCCTTGTTATGCTGATGGGCGGGATGTAAATTGCCAACAGACACTCGGGAGAAGTGTATGGTGTTTCCTGAAACATCTAAAAAACAAAGCAACAGAGCCTAGGGCACTTCCACTTATGGTCCTATAGCTTAGGGAAATTAAAATCAAAAAGACACAGCCACCCCAAAGTTTGGGACGCCTCTGTTTACAAGAACCTCGTTTACAGTACAAGTTCAACATCGCAGAAAGTGAAAAATGGATAAAGAAGTTGTGGTATTTACTTACAAAGCAATATCACTCAGCAATGAAATCTATGTCATCAGGCCCTTAGCAGCACAATGAGTGGATTCAGGTATGATGATTCTAACTGAAATAAGTCACACAGAAAAAGAAACATCATAAGATATCAGTAATACACGGAATGTAAACTTGGCTACACAGGAACTGAATTACAGAACAGAACAGGGTCTCAAATTTAGAAAACCAACTTATGCTTGCTTAAGGGGAAAGGTGAGTTGGGGTGCTGCATAAAACCAGAGATTGAAATGAGCACAGATAAAGTTCCTTAAGCCAAATATGGAATAGACAAGAGCTACTCCTTGCTCAACGAAATGGACTCAACACCGCATATTAAACGCCTAAGAATGTACCTGACTAGTAAGTATCTTAAAACCTATGGATTGCTATGTCTCCGAAAGAGAATCAAGCATGTGTACAGGGGCATAAACGCAGCAGTGATAGGATTGGAGAGGTTCGGTGAGCAAATGAAGACCCTTTGAAGTCATATTGCATGGTACCCATTCCACGGGTTTCAACTACCCAGGTTTAAGGTATTCTTCCTTCAGCTAAAACATGCATGTGGAACCTAGAGTATGATCAACCATGTGATCGGGAGACGTGTTCAAATATGTCTCAATTTTCGTACCCTGGTACTCGGGTGCAACATTCCAGACGCTTTACTAACACCCTCCCGACTTGGAGAGTCAGTCCCTTTAACCTCCTGTTTGGCCCAGTTTGCAATTTCTGCGGAAGATGAACAGGAATAGCGAGAACCAATGAGAGACTAGCTGGAGGTGTCTGGACGGGCAAATTTAACTCTCATTTCCCACCAGGAAGAGGAATTAACCAAAGGCTCAGCGTGCCTTGCCGGAACAAGATTAGGGCCTGAAGCCATCCTGCGGTGTTGCGGCCAGGTCACAAGAAAGAGAGTTGAAGAAAGGAGCTCAGGGGCACTGTAATTCACAAACCTGCAGAGTTATAAATGACAGCTATCGTCCAAAAATATACTGAAGTAAGGCTGCCAAGAGGACTTGAAAGCGGGGCAGAATTGCAGGAAACCGATTTCAGGAGGTAGACTGGAATTGCATTGAAAGCATAGGAAAAGAGGCAGAACGTCCACAATGATGCACTTGGCCAAAAAGGGCGTATGCGTCTTTTCCTAAATATATTCAGGAAAAAACGCATACGCCCTTTTTGGCCAACCAAGCAAGCTTGCAAAGGAAATCTGCACTACAATGAAGTCTCACTTCCCCCCGGTCAAAAGGGCCATCTGAAAAAAGTGTAAAATCCAGAAAGGCAGGACAGGCCATGGAGAACTGGGAGCCTTGTTATGCTGATGGGCGGGATGTAAATTGCCAACAGACACTCGGGAGAAGTGTATGGTGTTTCCTGAAACATCTAAAAAACAAAGCAACAGAGCCTAGGGCACTTCCACTTATGGTCCTATAGCTTAGGGAAATTAAAATCAAAAAGACACAGCCACCCCAAACATTGGGACGCCTCTGTTTACAAGAACCTCGTTTACAGTACAAGTTCAACATCGCAGAAAGTGAAAAATGGATAAAGAAGTTGTGGTATTTACTTACAAAGCAATATCACTCAGCAATGAAATCTATGTCATCAGGCCCTTAGCAGCACAATGAGTGGATTCAGGTATGATGATTCTAACTGAAATAAGTCACACAGAAAAAGAAACATCATAAGATATCAGTAATACACGGAATGTAAACTTGGCTACACAGGAACTGAATTACAGAACAGAACAGGGTCTCAAATTTAGAAAACCAACTTATGCTTGCTTAAGGGGAAAGGTGAGTTGGGGTGCTGCATAAAACCAGAGATTGAAATGAGCACAGATAAAGTTCCTTAAGCCAAATATGGAATAGACAAGAGCTACCTCTTGCTAAACGAAATGGACTCAACACCGCATATTAAATGCCTAAGAATGTACCTGACTAGTAAGTATCTTAAAACCTATGGATTGCTATGTCTCCGAAAGAGAATCAAGCATGTGTACAGGGGCATAAACGCAGCAGTGATAGGATTGGAGAGGTTCGGTGAGCAAATGAAGACCCTTTGAAGTCATATTGCATGGTACCCATTCCACGGGTTTCAACTACCCAGGTTTAAGGTATTCTTCCTTCAGCTAAAACATGCATGTGGAACCTAGAGTATGATCAACCATGTGATCGGGAGACGTGTTCAAATATGTCTCAGTTTTCGTACCCTGGTACTCGGGTGCAACATTCCAGACGCTTTACTAACACCCTCCCGACTTGGAGAGTCAGTCCCTTTAACCTCCTGTTTGGCCCAGTTTGCAATTTCTGCGGAAGATGAACAGGAATAGCGAGAACCAATTAGAGACTAGCTGGAAGGTGTCTGGACGGGCAAATTTAACTCTCATTTCCCACCAGGAAGAGGAATTAACCAAAGGCTCAGCGTGCCGTGCCGGAACCAGATTAGGGCCTGAAGCCATCCTGCGGTGTTGCGGCCAGCTCAAAAGAAAGCGAGTTGAAGAAAGGAGCTCAGGGGCACTGTAATTCACAAACCTGCAGAGTTATAAATGACAGCTATCGTCCAAAAATATACTGAAGTAAGGCTGCCAAGAGGACTTGAAAGCGGGGCAGAATTGCAGGAAACCGATTTCAGGAGGCAGACTGGAATTGCATTGAAAGCATAGGAAAAGAGGCAGAACGTCCACAATGATGCACTTGGCCAAAAAGGACGTATGCGTTTTTTCCTGAATATATTCAGGAAAAAACACATATGCCCTTTTTGGCCAACCAAGCAAGCTTGCAAAGGAAATCTGCACTACAATGAAGTCTCACTTCCCCCCGGTCAAAAGGGCCATCTGAAAAAAGTGTAAAATCCAGAAAGGCAGGACAGGCCATGGAGAACTGGGAGCCTTGTTATGCTGATGGGCGGGATGTAAATTGCCAACAGACACTCGGGAGAAGTGTATGGTGTTTCCTGAAACATCTAAAAAACAAAGCAACAGAGCCTAGGGCACTTCCACTTATGGTCCTATAGCTTAGGGAAATTAAAATCAAAAAGACACAGCCACCCCAAAGTTTGGGACGCCTCTGTTTACAAGAACCTCGTTTACAGTACAAGTTCAACATCGCAGAAAGTGAAAAATGGATAAAGAAGTTGTGGTATTTACTTACAAAGCATTATCACTCAGCAATGAAATCTATGTCATCAGGCCCTTAGCAGCACAATGAGTGGATTCAGGTATGATGATTCTAACTGAAATAAGTCACACAGAAAAAGAAACATCATAAGATATCAGTAATACACGGAATGTAAACTTGGCTACACAGGAACTGAATTACAGAACAGAACAGGGTCTCAAATTTAGAAAACCAACTTATGCTTGCTTAAGGGTAAAGGTGAGTTGGGGTGCTGCATAAAACCAGAGATTGAAATGAGCACAGATAAAGTTCCTTAAGCCAAATATGGAATAGACAAGAGCTACTCCTTGCTCAACGAAATGGACTCAACACCGCATATTAAACGCCTAAGAATGTACCTGACTAGTAAGTATCTTAAAACCTATGGATTGCTATGTCTCCGAAAGAGAATCAAGCATGTGTACAGGGGCATAAACGCAGCAGTGATAGGATTGGAGAGGTTCGGTGAGCAAATGAAGACCCTTTGAAGTCATATTGCATGGTACCCATTCCACGGGTTTCAACTACCCAGGTTTAAGGTATTCTTCCTTCAGCTAAAACATGCATGTGGAACCTAGAGTATGATCAACCATGTGATCGGGAGACGTGTTCAAATATGTCTCAGTTTTCGTACCCTGGTACTCGGGTGCAACATTCCAGACGCTTTACTAACACCCTCCCGACTTGGAGAGTCAGTCCCTTTAACCTCCTGTTTGGCCCAGTTTGCAATTTCTGCGGAAGATGAACAGGAATAGCGAGAACCAATGAGAGACTAGCTGGAGGTGTCTGGACGGGCAAATTTAACTCTCATTTCCCACCAGGAAGAGGAATTAACCAAAGGCTCAGCGTGCCGTGCCGGAACCAGATTAGGGCCTGAAGCCATCCTGCGGTGTTGCGGCCAGCTCAAAAGAAAGCGAGTTGAAGAAAGGAGCTCAGGGGCACTGTAATTCACAAACCTGCAGACTTATAAATGACAGCTATCGTCCAAAAATATACTGAAGTAAGGCTGCCAAGAGGACTTGAAAGCGGGGCAGAATTGCAGGAAACCGATTTCAGGAGGTAGACTGGAATTGCATTGAAAGCATAGGAAAAGAGGCAGAACGTCCACAATGATGCACTTGGCCAAAAAGGGCGTATGCGTTTTTTCCTGAATATATTCAGGAAAAAACGCATACGCCCTTTTTGGCCAACCAAGCAAGCTTGCAAAGGAAATCTGCACTACAATGAAGTCTCACTTCCCCCCGGTCAAAAGGGCCATCTGAAAAAAGTGTAAAATCCAGAAAGGCAGGACAGGCCATGGAGAACTGGGAGCCTTGTTATGCTGATGGGCGGGATGTAAATTGCCAACAGACACTCGGGAGAAGTGTATGGTGTTTCCTGAAACATCTAAAAAACAAAGCAACAGAGCCTAGGGCACTTCCACTTATGGTCCTATAGCTTAGGGAAATTAAAATCAAAAAGACACAGCCACCCCAAAGTTTGGGACGCTCTGTTTACAAGAACCTCGTTTACAGTACAAGTTCAACATCGCAGAAAGTGAAAAATGGATAAAGAAGTTGTGGTATTTACTTACAAAGCAATAACACTCAGCAATGAAATCTATGTCATCAGGCCCTTAGCAGCACAATGAGTGGATTCAGGTATGATGATTCTAACTGAAATAAGTCACACAGAAAAAGAAACATCATAAGATATCAGGAATACACGGAATGTAAACTTGGCTACACAGGAACTGAATTACAGAACAGAACAGGGTCTCAAATTTAGAAAACCAACTTATGCTTTCTTAAGGGTAAAGGGGAGTTGGGGTGCTGCATAAAACCAGAGATTGAAATGAGCACAGATAAAGTTCCTTAAGCCAAATATGGAATAGACAAGAGCTACCTCTTGCTCAACGAAATGGACTCAACACCGCATATTAAACGCCTAAGAATGTACCTGACTAGTAAGTATCTTAAAACCTATGGATTGCTATGTCTCCGAAAGAGAATCAAGCATGTGTACAGGGGCATAAACGCAGCAGTGATAGGATTGGAGAGGTTCGGTGAGCAAATGAAGACCCTTTGAAGTCATATTGCATGGTACCCATTCCACGGGTTTCAACTACCCAGGTTTAAGGTATTCTTCCTTCAGCTAAAACATGCATGTGGAACCTAGAGTATGATCAACCATGTGATCGGGAGACGTGTTCAAATATGTCTCAGTTTTCGTACCCTGGTACTCGGGTGCAACATTCCAGACGCTTTACTAACACCCTCCCGACTTGGAGAGTCAGTCCCTTTAACCTCCTGTTTGGCCCAGTTTGCAATTTCTGCGGAAGATGAACAGGAATAGCGAGAACCAATGAGAGTCTAGCTGGAGGTGTCTGGACGGGCAAATTTAACTCTCATTTCCCACCAGGAAGAGGAATTAACCAAAGGCTCAGCGTGCCGTGCCGGAACCAGATTAGGGCCTGAAGCCATCCTGCGGTGTTGCGGCCAGCTCAAAAGAAAGCGAGTTGAAGAAAGGAGCTCAGGGGCACTGTAATTCACAAACCTGCAGAGTTATAAATGACAGCTATCGTCCAAAAATATACTGAAGTAAGGCTGCCAAGAGGACTTGAAAGTGGGGCAGAATTGCAGGAAACCGATTTCAGGAGGTAGACTGGAATTGCATTGAAAGCATAGGAAAAGAGGCAGAACGTCCACAATGATGCACTTGGCCAAAAAGGGCGTATGCGTTTTTTCCTGAATATATTCAGGAAAAAACGCATACGCCCTTTTTGGCCAACCAAGCAAGCTTGCAAAGGAAATCTGCACTACAATGAAGTCTCACTTCCCCCCGGTCAAAAGGGCCATCTGAAAAAAGTGTAAAATCCAGAAAGACAGGACAGATCATGGAGAACTGGGAGCCTTGTTATGCTGATGGGCGGGATGTAAATTGCCAACAGACACTCCGGAGAAGTGTATGGTGTTTCCTGAAACATCTAAAAAACAAAGCAACAGAGCCTAGGGCACTTCCACTTATGGTCCTATAGCTTAGGGAAATTAAAATCAAAAAGACACAGCCACCCCAAAGTTTGGGATGCCTCTGTTTACAAGAACCTCATTTACAGTACAAGTTCAACATCGCAGAAAGTGAAAAATGGATAAAGAAGTTGTGGTATTTACTTACAAAGCAATATCACTCAGCAATGAAATCTATGTCATCAGGCCCTTAGCAGCACAATGAGTGGATTCAGGTATGATGATTCTAACTGAAATAAGTCACACAGAAAAAGAAACATCATAAGATATCAGTAATACACGGAATGTAAACTTGGCTACACAGGAACTGAATTACAGAACAGAACAGGGTCTCAAATTTAGAAAACCAACTTATGCTTGCTTAAGGGGAAAGGTGAGTTGGGGTGCTGCATAAAACCAGAGATTGAAATGAGCACAGATAAAGTTCCTTAAGCCAAATATGGAATAGACAAGAGCTACTCCTTGCTCAACGAAATGGACTCAACACCGCATATTAAACGCCTAAGAATGTATCTGACTAGTAAGTATCTTAAAACCTATGGATTGCTATGTCTCCGAAAGAGAATCAAGCATGTGTACAGGGGCATAAACGCAGCAGTGATAGGATTGGAGAGGTTCGGTGAGCAAATGAAGACCCTTTGAAGTCATATTGCATGGTACCCATTCCACGGGTTTCAACTACCCAGGTTTAAGGTATTCTTCCTTCAGCTAAAACATGCATGTGGAACCTAGAGTATGATCAACCATGTGATCGGGAGACGTGTTCAAATATGTCTCAGTTTTCGTACCCTGGTACTCGGGTGCAACATTCCAGACGCTTTACTAACACCCTCCCGACTTGGAGAGTCAGTCCCTTTAACCTCCTGTTTGGCCCAGTTTGCAATTTCTGCGGAAGATGAACAGGAATAGCGAGAACCAATGAGAGACTAGCTGGAGGTGTCTGGACGGGCAAATTTAACTCTCATTTCCCACCAGGAAGAGGAATTAACCAAAGGCTCAGCGTGCCGTGCCGGAACCAGATTAGGGCCTGAAGCCATCCTGCGGTGTTGCGGCCAGGTCACAAGAAAGCGAGTTGAAGAAAGGAGCTCAGGGGCACTGTAATTCACAAACCTGCAGACTTATAAATGACAGCTATCGTCCAAAAATATACTGAAGTAAGGCTGCCAAGAGGACTTGAAAGCGGGGCAGAATTGCAGGAAACCGATTTCAGGAGGTAGACTGAATTGCATTGAAAGCATAGGAAAAGAGGCAGAACGTCCACAATGATGCACTTGGCCAAAAAGGGCGTATGCGTTTTTTCCTGAATATATTCAGGAAAAAACGCATACGCCCTTTTTGGCCAACCAAGCAAGCTTGCAAAGGAAATTTGCACTACAATGAAGTCTCACTTCCCCCCGGTCAAAAGGGCCATCTGAAAAAAGTGTAAAATCCAGAAAGACAGGACAGGCCATGGAGAACTGGGAGCCTTGTTATGCTGATGGGCGGGATGTAAATTGCCAACAGACACTCGGGAGAAGTGTATGGTGTTTCCTGAAACATCTAAAAAACAAAGCAACAGAGCCTAGGGCACTTCCACTTATGGTCCTATAGCTTAGGGAAATTAAAATCAAAAAGACACAGCCACCCCAAAGTTTGGGACACCTCTGTTTACAAGAACCTCGTTTACAGTACAAGTTCAACATCGCAGAAAGTGAAAAATGGATAAAGAAGTTGTGGTATTTACTTACAAAGCAATATCACTCAGCAATGAAATCTATGTCATCAGGCCCTTAGCAGCACAATGAGTGGATTCAGGTATGATGATTCTAACTGAAATAAGTCACACAGAAAAAGAAACATCATAAGATATCAGTAATACACGGAATGTAAACTTGGCTACACAGGAACTGAATTACAGAACAGAACAGGGTCTCAAATTTAGAAAACCAACTTATGCTTGCTTAAGGGTAAAGGTGAGTTGGGGTGCTGCATAAAACCAGAGATTGAAATGAACACAGATAAAGTTCCTTAAGCCAAATATGGAATAGACAAGAGCTACTCCTTGCTCAACGAAATGGACTCAACACCGCATATTAAACGCCTAAGAATGTACCTGACTAGTAAGTATCTTAAAACCTATGGATTGCTATGTCTCCGAAAGAGAATCAAGCATGTGTACAGGGGCATAAACGCAGCAGTGATAGGATTGGAGAGGTTCGGTGAGCAAATGAAGACCCTTTGAAGTCATATTGCATGGTACCCATTCCACGGGTTTCAACTACCCAGGTTTAAGGTATTCTTCCTTCAGCTAAAACATGCATGTGGAACCTAGAGTATGATCAACCATGTGATCGGGAGACGTGTTCAAATATGTCTCAGTTTTCATACCCTGGTACTCGGGTGCAACATTCCAGACGCTTTACTAACACCCTCCCGACTTGGAGAGTCAGTCCCTTTAACCTCCTGTTTGGCCCAGTTTGCAATTTCTGCGGAAGATGAACAGGAATAGCGAGAACCAATGAGAGACTAGCTGGAGGTGTCTGGACGGGCAAATTTAACTCTCATTTCCCACCAGGAAGAGGAATTAACCAAAGGCTCAGCGTGCCGTGCCGGAACCAGATTAGGGCCTGAAGCCATCCTGCGGTGTTGCGGCCAGCTCAAAAGAAAGCGAGTTGAAGAAAGGAGCTCAGGGGCACTGTAATTCACAAACCTGCAGACTTATAAATGACAGCTATCGTCCAAAAATATTCTGAAGTAAGGTTGCCAAGAGGACTTGAAAGCGGGGCAGAATTGCAGGAAACCGATTTCAGGAGGTAGACTGAATTGCATTGAAAGCATAGGAAAAGAGGCAGAACGTCCACAATGATGCACTTGGCCAAAAAGGGCGTATGCGTTTTTTCCTGAATATATTCAGGAAAAAACGCATACGCCCTTTTTGGCCAACCAAGCAAGCTTGCAAAGGAAATCTGCACTACAATGAAGTCTCACTTCCCCCCGGTCAAAAGGGCCATCTGAAAAAAGTGTAAAATCCAGAAAGGCAGGACAGGCCATGGAGAACTGGGAGCCTTGTTATGCTGATGGGCGGGATGTAAATTGCCAACAGACACTCGGGAGAAGTGTATGGTGTTTCCTGAAACATCTAAAAAACAAAGCAACAGAGCCTAGGGCACTTCCACTTATGGTCCTATAGCTTAGGGAAATTAAAATCAAAAAGACACAGCCACCCCAAAGTTTGGGACGCCTCTGTTTACAAGAACCTCGTTTACCGTACAAGTTCAATATCACAGAAAGTGAAAAATGGATAAAGAACTTGTGGTACTTACGTACAATGCAGTATCACTCAGCAATGAAATCTATGTCATCAGGCCCGTAGCAGCATAATGAGTAGATTCAGGTACGATGATTCTAACTGAAATAAGTCACACAGAAAAAGAAACATCATAAGATATCACTAATACACGGAATGTAAACTTGGCTACACAGGAACTGAATTCCAAAACAGAACAGGGTCTCAAATTTAGAAAACCAACTTATGCTTGCTTAAGGGGAAAGGTGAGTTGGGGTGCTGCATAAAACCAGAGATTGAAATGAGCACAGATAAAGTTCCTTAAGCCAAATATGGAATAGACAAGAGCTACTCCTTGCTCAACGAAATGGACTCAACACCCCATATTAAACGCCTAAGAATGTACCTGACTAGTAAGTATCTTAAAACCTAGGGATTGCTATGTCTCCGAAAGAGAATCAAGCGTGTGTTCAGGGGCATAAATGCAGCAGTGATAGGATTGGAGAGGTTCGGTGAGCAAATGAAGACCCTTTGAAGTCATATTGCATGGTACCCATTCCATGGGTTTCAACTACCCAGGTTTAAGGTATTCTTCCTTCAGCTAAAACATGCATGTGGAACCTAGAGTATGATCAACCATGTGATCGGGAGACGTGTTCAAATATGTCTCAGTTTTCATACCCTGGTACTCGGGTGCAACATTCCAGACTCTTTACTAACACTCTCCCGACTTGGAGAGTCAGTCCCTTTAACCTCCTGTTTGGCCCAGTTTGCAATTTCTGCGGAAGATGAACAGGAATAGCGAGAACCAATGAGAGACTAGCTGGAGGTGTCTGGACGGGCAAATTTAACTCTCATTTCCCACCAGGAAGAGGAATTAACCAAAGGCTCAGTGTGCCGTGCCGGAACCAGATTAGGGCCTGAAGCCATCCTGCGGTGTTGCGGCCAGGTCACAAGAAAGCGAGTTGAAGAAAGGAGCTCAGGGGCACTGTAATTCACAAACCTGCAGACTTATAAATGACAGCTATCGTCCAAAAATATACTGAAGTAAGGCTGCCAAGAGGACTTGAAAGCGGGGCAGAATTGCAGGAAACCGATTTCAGGAGGTAGACTGAATTGCATTGAAAGCATAGGAAAAGAGGCAGAACGTCCACAATGATGCACTTGGCCAAAAAGGGCGTATGCGTTTTTTCCTGAATATATTCAGGAAAAAACGCATACGCCCTTTTTGGCCAACCAAGCAAGCTTGCAAAGGAAATCTGCACTACAATGAAGTCTCACTTCCCCCCGGTCAAAAGGGCCATCTGAAAAAAGTGTAAAATCCAGAAAGGCAGGACAGGCCATGGAGAACTGGGAGCCTTGTTATGCTGATGGGCGGGATGTAAATTGCCAACAGACACTCGGGAGAAGTGTATGGTGTTTCCTGAAACATCTAAAAAACAAAGCAACAGAGCCTAGGGCACTTCCACTTATGGTCCTATAGCTTAGGGAAATTAAAATCAAAAAGACACAGCCACCCCAAAGTTTGGGACGCCTCTGTTTACAAGAACCTCATTTACAGTACAAGTTCAACATCACAGAAAGTGAAAAATGGATAAAGAAGTTGTGGTATTTACTTACAAAGAAATATCACTCAGCAATGAAATCTATGTCATCAGGCCCTTAGCAGCACAATGAGTGGATTCAGGTATGATGATTCTAACTGAAATAAGTCACACAGAAAAAGAAACATCATAAGATATCAGTAATACACGGAATGTAAACTTGGCTACACAGGAACTGAATTACAGAACAGAACAGGGTCTCAAATTTAGAAAACCAACTTATGCTTGCTTAAGGGTAAAGGTGAGTTGGGGTGCTGCATAAAACCAGAGATTGAAATGAGCACAGATAAAGTTCCTTAAGCCAAATATGGAATAGACAAGAGCTACTCCTTGCTCAACGAAATGGACTCAACACCGCATATTAAATGCCTAAGAATGTACCTGACTAGTAAGTATCTTAAAACCTATGGATTGCTATGTCTCCGAAAGAGAATCAAGCATGTGTACAGGGGCATAAACGCAGCAGTGATAGGATTGGAGAGGTTCGGTGAGCAAATGAAGACCCTTTGAAGTCATATTGCATGGTACCCATTCCACGGGTTTCAACTACCCAGGTTTAAGGTATTCTTCCTTCAGCTAAAACATGCATGTGGAACCTAGAGTATGATCAACCATGTGATCGGGAGACGTGTTCAAATATGTCTCAGTTTTCGTACCTGGTACTCGGGTGCAACATTCCAGACGCTTTACTAACACCCTCCCGACTTGGAGAGTCAGTCCCTTTAACCTCCTGTTTGGCCCAGTTTGCAATTTCTGCGGAAGATGAACAGGAATAGCGAGAACCAATGAGAGACTAGCTGGAGGTGTCTGGACGGGCAAATTTAACTCTCATTTCCCACCAGGAAGAGGAATTAACCAAAGGCTCAGCGTGCCGTGCCGGAACCAGATTAGGGCCTGAAGCCATCCTGCGGTGTTGCGGCCAGGTCACAAGAAAGCGAGTTGAAGAAAGGAGCTCAGGGGCACTGTAATTCACAAACCTGCAGACTTATAAATGACAGCTATCGTCCAAAAATATACTGAAGTAAGGCTGCCAAGAGGACTTGAAAGCGGGGCAGAATTGCAGGAAACCGATTTCAGGAGGTAGACTGAATTGCATTGAAAGCATAGGAAAAGAGGCAGAACGTCCACAATGATGCACTTGGCCAAAAAGGGCGTATGCGTTTTTTCCTGAATATATTCAGGAAAAAACGCATACGCCCTTTTTGGCCAACCAAGCAAGCTTGCAAAGGAAATCTGCACTACAATGAAGTCTCACTTCCCCCCGGTCAAAAGGGCCATCTGAAAAAAGTGTAAAATCCAGAAAGGCAGGACAGGCCATGGAGAACTGGGAGCCTTGTTATGCTGATGGGCGGGATGTAAATTGCCAACAGACACTCGGGAGAAGTGTATGGTGTTTCCTGAAACATCTAAAAAACAAAGCAACAGAGCCTAGGGCACTTCCACTTATGGTCCTATAGCTTAGGGAAATTAAAATCAAAAAGACACAGCCACCCCAAAGTTTGGGACGCCTCTGTTTACAAGAACCTCATTTACAGTACAAGTTCAACATCGCAGAAAGTGAAAAATGGATAAAGAAGTTGTGGTATTTACTTACAAAGCAATATCACTCAGCAATGAAATCTATGTCATCAGGCCCTTAGCAGCACAATGAGTGGATTCAGGTATGATGATTCTAACTGAAATAAGTCACACAGAAAAAGAACCATCATAAGATATCAGTAATACACGGAATGTAAACTTGGCTACACAGGGACTGAATTACAGAACAGAACAGGGTCTCAAATTTAGAAAACCAACTTATGCTTGCTTAAGGGGAAAGGTGAGTTGGGGTGCTGCATAAAACCAGAGATTGAAATGAGCACAGATAAAGTTCCTTAAGCCAAATATGGAATAGACAAGAGCTACTCCTTGCTCAACGAAATGGACTCAACACCGCATATTAAACGCCTAAGAATGTACCTGACTAGTAAGTATCTTAAAACCTATGGATTGCTATGTCTCCGAAAGAGAATCAAGCATGTGTACAGGGGCATAAACGCAGCAGTGATAGGATTGGAGAGGTTCGGTGAGCAAATGAAGACCCTTTGAAGTCATATTGCATGGTACCCATTCCACGGGTTTCAACTACCCAGGTTTAAGGTATTCTTCCTTCAGCTAAAACATGCATGTGGAACCTAGAGTATGATCAACCATGTGATCGGGAGACGTGTTCAAATATGTCTCAGTTTTCGTACCCTGGTACTCGGGTGCAACATTCCAGACGCTTTACTAACACCCTCCCGACTTGGAGAGTCAGTCCCTTTAACCTCCTGTTTGGCCCAGTTTGCAATTTCTGCGGAAGATGAACAGGAATAGCGAGAACCAATGAGAGACTAGCTGGAGGTGTCTGGACGGGCAAATTTAACTCTCATTTCCCACCAGGAAGAGGAATTAACCAAAGGCTCAGCGTGCCGTGCCGGAACCAGATTAGGGCCTGAAGCCATCCTGCGGTGTTGCGGCCAGGTCACAAGAAAGCGAGTTGAAGAAAGGAGCTCAGGGGCACTGTAATTCACAAACCTGCAGAGTTATAAATGACAGCTATCGTCCAAAAATATACTGAAGTAAGGCTGCCAAGAGGACTTGAAAGCGGGGCAGAATTGCAGGAAACCGATTTCAGGAGGTAGACTGGAATTGCATTGAAAGCATAGGAAAAGAGGCAGAACGTCCACAATGATGCACTTGGCCAAAAAGGGCGTATGCGTTTTTTCCTGAATATATTCAGGAAAAAACGCATACGCCCTTTTTGGCCAACCAAGCAAACTTGCAAAGGAAATCTGCACTACAATGAAGTCTCACTTCCCCCCGGTCAAAAGGGCCATCTGAAAAAAGTGTAAAATCCAGAAAGGCAGGACAGGCCATGGAGAACTGGGAGCCTTGTTATGCTGATGGGCGGGATGTAAATTGCCAACAGACACTCGGGAGAAGTGTATGGTGTTTCCTGAAACATCTAAAAAACAAAGCAACAGAGCCTAGGGCACTTCCACTTATGGTCCTATAGCTTAGGGAAATTAAAATCAAAAAGACACAGCCACCCCAAAGTTTGGGACGCCTCTGTTTACAAGAACCTCGTTTACCGTACAAGTTCAATATCACAGAAAGTGAAAAATGGATAAAGAACTTGTGGTACTTACGTACAATGCAGTATCACTCAGCAATGAAATCTATGTCATCAGGCCCGTAGCAGCATAATGAGTGGATTCAGGTACGATGATTCTAACTGAAATAAGTCACACAGAAAAAGAAACATCATAAGATATCACTAATACACGGAATGTAAACTTGGCTACACAGGAACTGAATTCCAAAACAGAACAGGGTCTCAAATTTAGAAAACTAACTTATGCTTGCTTAAGGGGAAAGGTGAGTTGGGGTGCTGCATAAAACCAGAGATTGAAATGAGCACAGATAAAGTTCCTTAAGCCAAATATGGAATAGACAAGAGCTACTCCTTGCTCAACGAAATGGACTCAACACCCCATATTAAACGCCTAAGAATGTACCTGACTAGTAAGTATCTTAAAACCTAGGGATTGCTATGTCTCCGAAAGAGAATCAAGCGTGTGTTCAGGGGCATAAATGCAGCAGTGATAGGATTGGAGAGGTTCGGTGAGCAAATGAAGACCCTTTGAAGTCATATTGCATGGTACCCATTCCATGGGTTTCAACTACCCAGGTTTAAGGTATTCTTCCTTCAGCTAAAACATGCATGTGGAACCTAGAGTATGATCAACCATGTGATCGGGAGACGTGTTCAAATATGTCTCAGTTTTCATACCCTGGTACTCGGGTGCAACATTCCAGACTCTTTACTAACACTCTCCCGACTTGGAGAGTCAGTCCCTTTAACATCCTGTTTGGCCCAGTTTGCAATTTCTGCGGAAGATGAACAGGAATAGCGAGAACCAATGAGAGACTAGCTGGAGGTGTCTGGACGGGCAAATTTAACTCTCATTTCCCACCAGGAAGAGGAATTAACCAAAGGCTCAGTGTGCCGTGCCGGAACCAGATTAGGGCCTGAAGCCATCCTGCGGTGTTGCGGCCAGGTCACAAGAAAGCGAGTTGAAGAAAGGAGCTCAGGGGCACTGTAATTCACAAACCTGCAGACTTATAAATGACAGCTATCGTCCAAAAATATACTGAAGTAAGGCTGCCAAGAGGACTTGAAAGAGGGGCAGAATTGCAGGAAACCGATTTCAGGAGGTAGACTGAATTGCATTGAAAGCATAGGAAAAGAGGCAGAACGTCCACAATGATGCACTTGGCCAAAAAGGGCGTATGCGTTTTTTCCTGAATATATTCAGGAAAAAACGCATACGCCCTTTTTGGCCAACCAAGCAAGCTTGCAAAGGAAATCTGCACTACAATGAAGTCTCACTTCCCCCCGGTCAAAAGGGCCATCTGAAAAAAGTGTAAAATCCAGAAAGGCAGGACAGGCCATGGAGAACTGGGAGCCTTGTTATGCTGATGGGCGGGATGTAAATTGCCAACAGACACTCGGGAGAAGTGTATGGTGTTTCCTGAAACATCTAAAAAACAAAGCAACAGAGCCTAGGGCACTTCCACTTATGGTCCTATAGCTTAGGGAAATTAAAATCAAAAAGACACAGCCACCCCAAAGTTTGGGACGCCTCTGTTTACAAGAACCTCGTTTACCATACAAGTTCAATATCACAGAAAGTGAAAAATGGATAAAGAACTTGTGGTACTTACGTACAATGCAGTATCACTCAGCAATGAAATCTATGTCATCAGGCCTGTAGCAGCATAATGAGTGGATTCAGGTACGATGATTCTAACTGAAATAAGTCACACAGAAGAAGAAACATCATAAGATATCACTAATACACGGAATGTAAACTTGGCTACACAGGAACTGAATTCCAAAACAGAACAGGGTCTCAAATTTAGAAAACCAAATTATGCTTGCTTAAGGGGAAAGGTGAGTTGGGGTGCTGCATAAAACCAGAGATTGAAATGAGCACAGATAAAGTTCCTTAAGCCAAATATGGAATAGACAAGAGCTACTCCTTGCTCAACGAAATGGACTCAACACCCCATATTAAACGCCTAAGAATGTACCTGACTAGTAAGTATCTTAAAACCTAGGGATTGCTATGTCTCCGAAAGAGAAACAAGCGTGTGTTCAGGGGCATAAATGCAGCAGTGATAGAATTGGAGAGGTTCGGTGAGCAAATGAAGACCCTTTGAAGTCATATTGCATGGTACCCATTCCACGGGTTTCAACTACCCAGGTTTAAGGTATTCTTCCTTCAGCTAAAACATGCATGTGGAACCTAGAGTATGATCAACCATGTGATCGGGAGACGTGTTCAAATATGTCTCAGTTTTCATACCCTGGTACTCGGGTGCAACATTCCAGACGGTTTACTAACACTCTCCCGACTTGGAGAGTCAGTCCCTTTAACCTCCTGTTTGGCCCAGTTTGTAATTTCTGCGGAAGATGAACAGGAATAGCGAGAACCAATGAGAGACTAGCTGGAGGTGTCTGGACGGGCAAATTTAACTCTCATTTCCCACCAGGAAGAGGAATTAACCAAAGGCTCAGCGTGCCGTGCCGGAACCAGATTAGGGCCTGAAGCCATCCTGCGGTGTTGCGGCCAGCTCAAAAGAAAGCGAGTTGAAGAAAGGAGCTCAGGGGCACTGTAATTCACAAACCTGCAGAGTTATAAATGACAGCTATCGTCCAAAAATATACTGAAGTAAGGCTGCCAAGAGGACTTGAAAGCGGGGCAGAACTGCAGGAAACCGATTTCAGGAGGTAGACTGGAATTGCATTGAAAGCATAGGAAAAGAGGCAGAACGTCCACAATGATGCACTTGGCCAAAAAGGGCGTATGCGTTTTTTCCTGAATATATTCAGGAAAAAACGCATACGCCCTTTTTGGCCAACCAAGCAAGCTTGCAAAGGAAATCTGCACTACAATGAAGTCTCACTTCCCCCCGGTCAAAAGGGCCATCTGAAAAAAGTGTAAAATCCAGAAAGGCAGGACAGGCCATGGAGAACTGGGAGCCTTGTTATGCTGATGGGCGGGATGTAAATTGCCAACAGACACTCGGGAGAAGTGTATGGTGTTTCCTGAAACATCTAAAAAACAAAGCAACAGAGCCTAGGGCACTTCCACTTATGGTCCTATAGCTTAGGGAAATTAAAATCAAAAAGACACAGCCACCCCAAAGTTTGGGACGCCTCTGTTTACAAGAACCGCGTTTACATTACAAGTTCAACATCGCAGAAAGTGAAAAATGGATAAAGAAGTTGTGGTATTTACTTACAAAGCAATATCACTCAGCAATGAAATCTATGTCATCAGGCCCTTCGCAGCACAATGAGTGGATTCAGGTATGATGATTCTAACTGAAATAAGTCACACAGAAAAAGAAACATCATAAGATATCAGTAATACACGGAATGTAAACTTGGCTACACAGGAACTGAATTACAGAACAGAACAGGGTCTCAAATTTAGAAAACCAACTTATGCTTGCTTAAGGGTAAAGGTGAGTTGGGGTGCTGCATAAAACCAGAGATTGAAATGAGCACAGATAAAGTTCCTTAAGCCAAATATGGAATAGACAAGAGCTACTCCTTGCTCAACGAAATGGACTCAACACCCCATATTAAATGCCTAAGAATGTACCTGACTAGTAAGTATCTTAAAACCTATGGATTGCTATGTCTCCGAAAGAGAATCAAGCATGTGTACAGGGGCATAAACGCAGCAGTGATAGGATTGGAGAGGTTCGGTGAGCAAATGAAGACCCTTTGAAGTCATATTGCATGGTACCCTTTCCATGGGTTTCAACTACCCAGGTTTAAGGTATTCTTCCTTCAGCTAAAACATGCATGTGGAACCTAGAGTGTGATCAACCATGTGATCGGGAGACGTGTTCAAATATGTCTCAGTTTTCATACCCTGGTACTCGGGTGCAACATTCCAGACTCTTTACTAACACTCTCCCGACTTGGAGAGTCAGTCCCTTTAACCTCCTGTTTGGCCCAGTTTGCAATTTCTGCGGAAGATGAACAGGAATAGCGAGAACCAATGAGAGACTAGCTGGAGGTGTCTGGACGGGCAAATTTAACTCTCATTTCCCACCAGGAAGAGGAATTAACCAAAGGCCCAGTGTGCCGTGCCGGAACCAGATTAGGGCCTGAAGCCATCCTGCGGTGTTGCGGCCAGGTCACAAGAAAGCGAGTTGAAGAAAGGAGCTCAGGGGCACTGTAATTCACAAACCTGCAGAGTTATAAATGACAGCTATCGTCCAAAAATATACTGAAGTAAGGCTGCCAAGAGGACTTGAAAGCGGGGCAGAATTGCAGGAAACCGATTTCAGGAGGTAGACTGGAATTGCAGTGAAAGCATAGGAAAAGAGGCAGAACGTCCACAATGATGCACTTGGCCAAAAAGGGCGTATGCGTTTTTTCCTGAATATATTCAGGAAAAAACGCATACGCCCTTTTTGGCCAACCAAGCAAGCTTGCAAAGGAAATCTGCACTACAATGAAGTCTCACTTCCCCCCGGTCAAAAGGGCCATCTGAAAAAAGTGTAAAATCCAGAAAGGCAAGACAGGCCATGGAGAACTGGGAGCCTTGTTATGCTGATGGGCGGGATGTAAATTGCCAACAGACACTCGGGAGAAGTGTATGGTGTTTCCTGAAACATCTAAAAAACAAAGCAACAGAGCCTAGGGCACTTCCACTTATGGTCCTATAGCTTAGGGAAATTAAAATCAAAAAGACACAGCCACCCCAAAGTTTGGGACGCCTCTGTTTACAAGAACCTCGTTTACCGTACAAGTTCAATATCACAGAAAGTGAAAAATGGATAAAGAATTTGTGGTACTTACGTACAATGCAGTATCACTCAGCAATGAAATCTATGTCATCAGGCCCTTAGCAGCACAATGAGTGGATTCAGGTATGATGATTCTAACTGAAATAAGTCACACAGAAAAAGAAACATCATAAGATATCAGTAATACACGGAATGTAAACTTGGCTACACAGGAACTGAATTACAGAACAGAACAGGGTCTCAAATTTAGAAAACCAACTTATGCTTGCTTAAGGGGAAAGGTGAGTTGGGGTGCTGCATAAAACCAGAGATTGAAATGAGCACAGATAAAGTTCCTTAAGCCAAATATGGAATAGACAAGAGCTACTCCTTGCTCAACGAAATGGACTCAACACCCCATATTAAGAACCTAAGAATGTACCTGACTAGTAAGTATCTTAAAACCTATGGATTGCTATATCTCCAAAAGAGAATCAAGCGTGTGTCCAGGGGCATAAACGCAGCAGTGATAGGATTGGAGAGGTTCGGTTAGCAAACAAAGACCCTTTGAAGTAATATTGCATGGTACCCATTCCACGGGTTTCAACTACCCAGTTTTAAGGTATTCTTCCTTCAGCTAAAACATGCATGTGGAACCTAGAGTATGATCAACCATGTGATCGGGAGACGTGTTCAAATATGTCTCAGTTTTCGTACCCTGGTACTCGGGTGCAACATTCCAGACGCTTTACTAACACCCTCCCGACTTGGAGAGTCAGTCCCTTTAACCTCCTGTTTGGCCCAGTTTGCAATTTCTGCAGAAGATGAACAGGAATAGCGAGAACCAATGAGAGACTAGCTGGAGGTGTCTGGACGGGCAAATTTAACTCTCATTTCCCACCAGGAAGAGGAATTAACCAAAGGCTCAGCGTGCCGTGCCGGAACCAGATTAGGGCCTGAAGCCATCCTGCGGTGTTGCGGCCAGCTCAAAAGAAAGCGAGTTGAAGAAAGGAGCTCAGGGGCACTGTAATTCACAAACCTGCAGAGTTATAAATGACAGCTATCGTCCAAAAATATACTGAAGTAAGGCTGCCAAGAGGACTTGAAAGCGGGGCAGAATTGCAGGAAACCGATTTCAGGAGGTAGACTGGAATTGCATTGAAAGCATAGGAAAAGAGGCAGAACGTCCACAATGATGCACTTGGCCAAAAAGGGCGTATGCGTTTTTTCCTGAATATATTCAGGAAAAAACGCATACGCCCTTTTTGGCCAACCAAGCAAGCTTGCAAAGGAAATCTGCACTACAATGAAGTCTCACTTCCCCCAGGTCAAAAGGGCCATCTGAAAAAAGTGTAAAATCCAGAAAGGCAGGACAGGCCATGGAGAACTGGGAGCCTTGTTATGCTGATGGGCGGGATGTAAATTGCCAACAGACACTCGGGAGAAGTGTATGGTGTTTCCTGAAACATCTAAAAAACAAAGCAACAGAGCCTAGGGCACTTCCACTTATGGTCCTATAGCTTAGGGAAATTAAAATCAAAAAGACACAGCCACCCCAAAGTTTGGGACGCCTCTGTTTACAAGAACCTCGTTTACAGTACAAGTTCAACATCGCAGAAAGTGAAAAATGGATAAAGAAGTTGTGGTATTTACTTACAAAGCAATATCACTCAGCAATGAAATCTATGTCATCAGGCCCTTAGCAGCACAATGAGTGGATTCAGGTATGATGATTCTAACTGAAATAAGTCACACAGAAAAAGAAACATCATAAGATATCAGTAATACACGGAATGTAAACTTGGCTACACAGGAACTGAATTACAGAACAGAACAGGGTCGCAAATTTAGAAAACCAACTTATGCTTGCTTAAGGGGAAAGGTGAGTTGGGGTGCTGCATAAAACCAGAGATTGAAATGAGCACAGATAAAGTTCCTTAAGCCAAATATGGAATAGACAAGAGCTACTCCTTGCTCAACGAAATGGACTCAACACCGCATATTAAATGCCTAAGAATGTACCTGACTAGTAAGTATCTTAAAACCTATGGATTGCTATGTCTCCGAAAGAGAATCAAGCATGTGTACAGGGGCATAAACGCAGCAGTGATAGGATTGGAGAGGTTCGGTGAGCAAATGAAGACCCTTTGAAGTCATATTGCATGGTACCCATTCCACGGGTTTCAACTACCCAGGTTTAAGGTATTCTTCCTTCAGCTAAAACATGCATGTGGAACCTAGAGTATGATCAACCATGTGATCGCGAGACGTGTTCAAATATGTCTCAGTTTTCGTACCCTGGTACTCGGGTGCAACATTCCAGACGCTTTACTAACACCCTCCCGACTTGGAGAGTCAGTCCCTTTAACCTCCTGTTTGGCCCAGTTTGCAATTTCTGCGGAAGATGAACAGGAATAGCGAGAACCAATGAGAGACTAGCTGGAAGGTGTCTGGACGGGCAAATTTAACTCTCATTTCCCACCAGGAAGAGGAATTAACCAAAGGCTCAGCGTGCCGTGCCGGAACCAGATTAGGGCCTGAAGCCATCCTGCGGTGTTGCGGCCAGGTCACAAGAAAGCGAGTTGAAGAAAGGAGCTCAGGGGCACTGTAATTCACAAACCTGCAGAGTTATAAATGACAGCTATCGTCCAAAAATATACTGAAGTAAGGCTGCCAAGAGGACTTGAAAGCGGGGCAGAATTGCAGGAAACCGATTTCAGGAGGTAGACTGGAATTGCATTGAAAGCATAGGAAAAGAGGCAGAACGTCCACAATGATGCACTTGGCCAAAAAGGGCGTATGCGTTTTTTCCTGAATATATTCAGGAAAAAACGCATACGCCCTTTTTGGCCAACCAAGCAAGCTTGCAAAGGAAATCTGCACTACAATGAAGTCTCACTTCCCCCCGGTCAAAAGGGCCATCTGAAAAAAGTGTAAAATCCAAAAAGGCAGGACAGGCCATGGAGAACTGGGAGCCTTGTTATGCTGATGGGCGGGATGTAAATTGCCAACAGACACTCGGGAGAAGTGTATGGTGTTTCCTGAAACATCTAAAAAACAAAGCAACAGAGCCTAGGGCACTTCCACTTATGGTCCTATAGCTTAGGGAAATTAAAATCAAAAAGACACAGCCACCCCAAAGTTTGGGACGCCTCTGTTTACAAGAACCTCGTTTACAGTACAAGTTCAACATCGCAGAAAGTGAAAAATGGATAAAGAAGTTGTGGTATTTACTTACAAAGCAATATCACTCAGCAATGAAATCTATGTCATCAGGCCCTTAGCAGCACAATGAGTGGATTCAGGTATGATGATTCTAACTGAAATAAGTCACACAGAAAAAGAAACATCATAAGATATCAGTAATACGCGGAATGTAAACTTGGCTACACAGGAACTGAATTACAGAACAGAACAGGGTCTCAAATTTAGAAAACCAACTTATGCTTGCTTAAGGGGAAAGGTGAGTTGGGGTGCTGCATAAAACCAGAGATTGAAATGAGCACAGATAAAGTTCCTTAAGCCAAATATGGAATAGACAAGAGCTACTCCTTGCTCAACGAAATGGACTCAACACCGCATATTAAATGCCTAAGAATGTACCTGACTAGTAAGTATCTTAAAACCTATGGATTGCTATGTCTCCGAAAGAGAATCAAGCATGTGTACAGGGGCATAAACGCAGCAGTGATAGGATTGGAGAGGTTCGGTGAGCAAATGAAGACCCTTTGAAGTCATATTGCATGGTACCCATTCCACGGGTTTCAACTACCCAGGTTTAAGGTATTCTTCCTTCAGCTAAAACATGCATGTGGAACCTAGAGTATGATCAACCATGTGATCGGGAGACGTGTTCAAATATGTCTCAGTTTTCGTACCCTGGTACTCGGGTGCAACATTCCAGACGCTTTACTAACACCCTCCCCACTTGGAGAGTCAGTCCCTTTAACCTCCTGTTTGGCCCAGTTTGCAATTTCTGCGGAAGATGAACAGGAATAGTGAGAACCAATGAGAGACTAGCTGGAGGTGTCTGGACGGGCAAATTTAACTCTCATTTCCCACCAGGAAGAGGAATTAACCAAAGGCTCAGCGTGCCGTGCCGGAACCAGATTAGGGCCTGAAGCCATCCTGCGGTGTTGCGGCCAGCTCAAAAGAAAGCGAGTTGAAGAAAGGAGCTCAGGGGCACTGTAATTCACAAACCTGCAGAGTTATAAATGACAGCTATCGTCCAAAAATATACTGAAGTAAGGCTGCCAAGAGGACTTGAAAGCGGGGCAGAATTGCAGGAAACCGATTTCAGGAGGTAGACTGGAATTGCATTGAAAGCATAGGAAAAGAGGCAGAACGTCCACAATGATGCACTTGGCCAAAAAGGGCGTATGCGTTTTTTCCTGAATATATTCAGGAAAAAACGCATACGCCCTTTTTGGCCAACCAAGCAAGCTTGCAAAGGAAATCTGCACTACAATGAAGTCTCACTTCCCCCCGGTCAAAAGGGCCATCTGAAAAAAGTGTAAAATCCAGAAAGGCAGGACAGGCCATGGAGAACTGGGAGCCTTGTTATGCTGATGGGCGGGATGTAAATTGCCAACAGCCACTCGGGAGAAGTGTATGGTGTTTCCTGAAACATCTAAAAAACAAAGCAACAGAGCCTAGGGCACTTCCACTTATGGTCCTATAGCTTAGGGAAATTAAAATCAAAAAGACACAGCCACCCCAACGTTTGGGACGCCTCTGTTTACAAGAACCTCGTTTACAGTACAAGTTCAACATCGCAGAAAGTGAAAAATGGATAAAGAAGTTGTGGTATTTACTTACAAAGCAATATCACTCAGCAATGAAATCTATGTCATCAGGCCCTTAGCAGCACAATGAGTGGATTCAGGTATGATGATTCTAACTGAAATAAGTCACACAGAAAAAGAAACATCATAAGATATCAGTAATACACGGAATGTAAACTTGGCTACACAGGAACTGAATTACAGAACAGAACAGGGTCTCAAATTTAGAAAACCAACTTATGCTTGCTTAAGGGGAAAGGTGAGTTGGGGTGCTGCATAAAACCAGAGATTGAAATGAGCACAGATAAAGTTCCTTAAGCCAAATATGGAATAGACAAGAGCTACTCCTTGCTCAACGAAATGGACTCAACACCGCATATTAAATGCCTAAGAATGTACCTGACTAGTAAGTATCTTAAAACCTATGGATTGCTATGTCTCCGAAAGAGAATCAAGCATGTGTACAGGGGCATAAACGCAGCAGTGATAGGATTGGAGAGGTTCGGTGAGCAAATGAAGACCCTTTGAAGTCATATTGCATGGTACCCATTCCACGGGTTTCAACTACCCAGGTTTAAGGTATTCTTCCTTCAGCTAAAACATGCATGTGGAACCTAGAGTATGATCAACCATGTGATCGGGAGACGTGTTCAAATATGTCTCAGTTTTCGTACCCTGGTACTCGGGTGCAACATTCCAGACGCTTTACTAACACCCTCCCGACTTGGAGAGTCAGTCCCTTTAACCTCCTGTTTGGCCCAGTTTGCAATTTCTGCGGAAGATGAACAGGAATAGCGAGAACCAATGAGAGACTAGCTGGAGGTGTCTGGACGGGCAAATTTAACTCTCATTTCCCACCAGGAAGAGGAATTAACCAAAGGCTCAGCGTGCCGTGCCGGAACCAGATTAGGGCCTGAAGCCATCCTGCGGTGTTGCGGCCAGCTCAAAAGAAAGCGAGTTGAAGAAAGGAGCTCAGGGGCACTGTAATTCACAAACCTGCAGAGTTATAAATGACAGCTATCGTCCAAAAATATACTGAAGTAAGGCTGCCAAGAGGACTTGAAAGCGGGGCAGAATTGCAGGAAACCGATTTCAGGAGGTAGACTGGAATTGCATTGAAAGCATAGGAAAAGAGGCAGAACGTCCACAATGATGCACTTGGCCAAAAAGGGCGTATGCGTTTTTTCCTGAATATATTCAGGAAAAAACGCATACGCCCTTTTTGGCCAACCAAGCAAGCTTGCAAAGGAAATCTGCACTACAATGAAGTCTCACTTCCCCCCGGTCAAAAGGGCCATCTGAAAAAAGTGTAAAATCCAGAAAGGCAGGACAGGCCATGGAGAACTGGGAGCCTTGTTATGCTGATGGGCGGGATGTAAATTGCCAACAGACACTCGGGAGAAGTGTATGGTGTTTCCTGAAACATCTAAAAAACAAAGCAACAGAGCCTAGGGCACTTCCACTTATGGTCCTATAGCTTAGGGAAATTAAAATCAAAAAGACACAGCCACCCCAAAGTTTGGGACGCCTCTGTTTACAAGAACCTCGTTTAGCGTACAAGTTCAACATCGCAGAAAGTGAAAAATGGATAAAGAAGTTGTGGTATTTACTTACAAAGCAATATCACTCAGCAATGAAATCTATGTCATCAGGCCCTTAGCAGCACAATGAGTGGATTCAGGTATGATGATTCTAACTGAAATAAGTCACACAGAAAAAGAAACATCATAAGATATCAGTAATACACGGAATGTAAACTTGGCTACACAGGAACTGAATTACAGAACAGAACAGGGTCTCAAATTTAGAAAACAAACTTATGCTTGCTTAAGGGGAAAGGTGAGTTGGGGTGCTGCATAAAACCAGAGATTGAAATGAGCACAGATAAAGTTCCTTAAGCCAAATATGGAATAGACAAGAGCTACTCCTTGCTCAACGAAATGGACTCAACACCGCATATTAAATGCCTAAGAATGTACCTGACTAGTAAGTATCTTAAAACCTATGGATTGCTATGTCTCCGAAAGAGAATCAAGCATGTGTACAGGGGCATAAACGCAGCAGTGATAGGATTGGAGAGGTTCGGTGAGCAAATGAAGACCCTTTGAAGTCATATTGCATGGTACCCATTCCACGGGTTTCAACTACCCAGGTTTAAGGTATTCTTCCTTCAGCTAAAACATGCATGTGGAACCTAGAGTATGATCAACCATGTGATCGGGAGACGTGTTCAAATATGTCTCAGTTTTCGTACCCTGGTACTCGGGTGCAACATTCCAGACGCTTTACTAACACCCTCCCGACTTGGAGAGTCAGTCCCTTTAACCTCCTGTTTGGCCCAGTTTGCAATTTCTGCGGAAGATGAACAGGAATAGCGAGAACCAATGAGAGACTAGCTGGAAGGTGTCTGGTCGGGCAAATTTAACTCTCATTTCCCACCAGGAAGAGGAATTAACCAAAGGCTCAGCGTGCCGTGCCGGAACCAGATTAGGGCCTGAAGCCATCCTGCGGTGTTGCGGCCAGCTCAAAAGAAAGCGAGTTGAAGAAAGGAGCTCAGGGGCACTGTAATTCACAAACCTGCAGAGTTATAAATGACAGCTATCGTCCAAAAATATACTGAAGTAAGGCTGCCAAGAGGACTTGAAAGCGGGGCAGAATTGCAGGAAACCGATTTCAGGAGGTAGACTGGAATTGCATTGAAAGCATAGGAAAAGAGGCAGAACGTCCACAATGATGCACTTGGCCAAAAAGGGCGTATGCGTTTTTTCCTGAATATATTCAGGAAAAAACGCATACGCCCTTTTTGGCCAACCAAGCAAGCTTGCAAAGGAAATCTGCACTACAATGAAGTCTCACTTCCCCCCGGTCAAAAGGGCCATCTGAAAAAAGTGTAAAATCCAGAAAGGCAGGACAGGCCATGGAGAACTGGGAGCCTTGTTATGCTGATGGGCGGGATGTAAATTGCCAACAGACACTCGGGAGAAGTGTATGGTGTTTCCTGAAACATCTAAAAAACAAAGCAACAGAGCCTAGGGCACTTCCACTTATGGTCCTATAGCTTAGGGAAATTAAAATCAAAAAGACACAGCCACCCCAAAGTTTGGGACGCCTCTGTTTACAAGAACCTCGTTTACAGTACAAGTTCAACATCGCAGAAAGTGAAAAATGGATAAAGAAGTTGTGGTATTTACTTACAAAGCAATATCACTCAGCAATGAAATCTATGTCATCAGGCCCTTAGCAGCACAATGAGTGGATTCAGGTATGATGATTCTAACTGAAATAAGTCACACAGAAAAAGAAACATCATAAGATATCAGGAATACACGGAATGTAAACTTGGCTACACAGGAACTGAATTACAGAACAGAACAGGGTCTCAAATTTAGAAAACCAACTTATGCTTGCTTAAGGGTAAAGGTGAGTTGGGGTGCTGCATAAAACCAGAGATTGAAATGAGCACAGATAAAGTTCCTTAAGCCAAATATGGAATAGACAAGAGCTACTCCTTGCTCAACGAAATGGACTCAACACCGCATATTAAAAGCCTAAGAATGTACCTGACTAGTAAGTATCTTAAAACCTATGGATTGCTATGTCTCTGAAAGAGAATCAAGCATGTGTACAGGGGCATAAACGCAGCAGTGATAGGATTGGAGAGGTTCGGTGAGCAAATGAAGACCCTTTGAAGTCATATTGCATGGTACCCATTCCACGGGTTTCAACTACCCAGGTTTAAGGTATTCTTCCTTCAGATAAAACATGCATGTGGAACCTAGAGTATGATCAACCATGTGATCGGGAGACGTGTTCAAATATGTCTCAGTTTTCGTACCCTGGTACTCGGGTGCAACATTCCAGACGCTTTACTAACACCCTCCCGACTTGGAGAGTCAGTCCCTTTAACCTCCTGTTTGGCCCAGTTTGCAATTTCTGCGGAAGATGAACAGGAATAGCGAGAACCAATGAGAGACTAGCTGGAGGTGTCTGGACGGGCAAATTTAACTCTCATTTCCCACCAGGAAGAGGAATTAACCAAAGGCTCAGCGTGCCGTGCCGGAACCAGATTAGGGCCTGAAGCCATCCTGCGGTGTTGCGGCCAGCTCAAAAGAAAGCGAGTTGAAGAAAGGAGCTCAGGGGCACTGTAATTCACAAACCTGCAGAGTTATAAATGACAGCTATCGTCCAAAAATATACTGAAGTAAGGCTGCCAAGAGGACTTGAAAGCAGGGCAGAATTGCAGGAAACCGATTTCAGGAGGCAGACTGGAATTGCATTGAAAGCATAGGAAAAGAGGCAGAACGTCCACAATGATGCACTTGGCCAAAAAGGGCGTATGCGTTTTTTCCTGAATATATTCAGGAAAAAACGCATACGCCCTTTTTGGCCAACCAAGCAAGCTTGCAAAGGAAATCTGCACTACAATGAAGTCTCACTTCCCCCCGGTCAAAAGGGCCATCTGAAAAAAGTGTAAAATCCAGAAAGGCAGGACAGGCCATGGAGAACTGGGAACCTTGTTATGCTGATGGGCGGGATGTAAATTGCCAACAGACACTCGGGAGAAGTGTATGGTGTTTCCTGAAACATCTAAAAAACAAAGCAACAGAGCCTAGGGCACTTCCACTTATGGTCCTATAGCTTAGGGAAATTAAAATCAAAAAGACACAGCCACCCCAAAGTTTGGGACGCCTCTGTTTACAAGAACCTCGTTTAGCGTACAAGTTCAACATCGCAGAAAGTGAAAAATGGATAAAGAAGTTGTGGTATTTACTTACAAAGCAATATCACTCAGCAATGAAATCTATGTCATCAGGCCCTTAGCAGCACAATGAGTGGATTCAGGTATGATGATTCTAACTGAAATAAGTCACACAGAAAAAGAAACATCATAAGATATCAGTAATACATGGAATGTAAACTTGGCTACACAGGAACTGAATTACAGAACAGAACAGGGTCTCAAATTTAGAAAACCAACTTATGCTTGCTTAAGGGGAAAGGTGAGTTGGGGTGCTGCATAAAACCAGAGATTGAAATGAGCACAGATAAAGTTCCTTAAGCCAAATATGGAATAGACAAGAGCTACTCCTTGCTCAACGAAATGGACTCAACACCGCATATTAAATGCCTAAGAATGTACCTGACTAGTAAGTATCTTAAAACCTATGGATTGCTATGTCTCCGAAAGAGAATCAAGCATGTGTACAGGGGCATAAACGCAGCAGTGATAGGATTGGAGAGGTTCGGTGAGCAAATGAAGACCCTTTGAAGTCATATTGCATGGTACCCATTCCACGGGTTTCAACTACCCAGGTTTAAGGTATTCTTCCTTCAGCTAAAACATGCATGTGGAACCTAGAGTATGATCAACCATGTGATCGGGAGACGTGTTCAAATATGTCTCAGTTTTCATACCCTGGTACTCGGGTGCAACATTCCAGACTCTTTACTAACACTCTCCCGACTTGGAGAGTCAGTCCCTTTAACCTCCTGTTTGGCCCAGTTTGCAATTTCTGCGGAAGATGAACAGGAATAGCGAGAACCAATGAGAGACTAGCTGGAGGTGTCTGGACGGGCAAATTTAACTCTCATTTCCCACCAGGAAGAGGAATTAACCAAAGGCTCAGTGTGCCGTGCCGGAACCAGATTAGGGCCTGAAGCCATCCTGCGGTGTTGCGGCCAGGTCACAAGAAAGCGAGTTGAAGAAAGGAGCTCAGGGGCACTGTAATTCACAAACCTGCAGACTTATAAATGACAGCTATCGTCCAAAAATATACTGAAGTAAGGCTGCCAAGAGGACTTGAAAGAGGGGCAGAATTGCAGGAAACCGATTTCAGGAGGTAGACTGAATTGCATTGAAAGCATAGGAAAAGAGGCAGAACGTCCACAATGATGCACTTGGCCAAAAAGGGCGTATGCGTTTTTTCCTGAATATATTCAGGAAAAAACGCATACGCCCTTTTTGGCCAACCAAGCAAGCTTGCAAAGGAAATCTGCACTACAATGAAGTCTCACTTCCCCCCGGTCAAAAGGGCCATCTGAAAAAAGTGTAAAATCCAGAAAGGCAGGACAGGCCATGGAGAACTGGGAGCCTTGTTATGCTGATGGGCGGGATGTAAATTGCCAACAGACACTCGGGAGAAGTGTATGGTGTTTCCTGAAACATCTAAAAAACAAAGCAACAGAGCCTAGGGCACTTCCACTTATGGTCCTATAGCTTAGGGAAATTAAAATCAAAAAGACACAGCCACCCCAAAGTTTGGGACGCCTCTGTTTACAAGAACCTCGTTTACCATACAAGTTCAATATCACAGAAAGTGAAAAATGGATAAAGAACTTGTGGTACTTACGTACAATGCAGTATCACTCAGCAATGAAATCTATGTCATCAGGCCCGTAGCAGCATAATGAGTGGATTCAGGTACGATGATTCTAACTGAAATAAGTCACACAGAAGAAGAAACATCATAAGATATCACTAATACACGGAATGTAAACTTGGCTACACAGGAACTGAATTCCAAAACAGAACAGGGTCTCAAATTTAGAAAACCAAATTATGCTTGCTTAAGGGGAAAGGTGAGTTGGGGTGCTGCATAAAACCAGAGATTGAAATGAGCACAGATAAAGTTCCTTAAGCCAAATATGGAATAGACAAGAGCTACTCCTTGCTCAACGAAATGGACTCAACACCCCATATTAAACGCCTAAGAATGTACCTGACTAGTAAGTATCTTAAAACCTAGGGATTGCTATGTCTCCGAAAGAGAAACAAGCGTGTGTTCAGGGGCATAAATGCAGCAGTGATAGAATTGGAGAGGTTCGGTGAGCAAATGAAGACCCTTTGAAGTCATATTGCATGGTACCCATTCCACGGGTTTCAACTACCCAGGTTTAAGGTATTCTTCCTTCAGCTAAAACATGCATGTGGAACCTAGAGTATGATCAACCATGTGATCGGGAGACGTGTTCAAATATGTCTCAGTTTTCATACCCTGGTACTCGGGTGCAACATTCCAGACGGTTTACTAACACTCTCCCGACTTGGAGAGTCAGTCCCTTTAACCTCCTGTTTGGCCCAGTTTGCAATTTCTGCGGAAGATGAACAGGAATAGCGAGAACCAATGAGAGACTAGCTGGAGGTGTCTGGACGGGCAAATTTAACTCTCATTTCCCACCAGGAAGAGGAATTAACCAAAGGCTCAGCGTGCCGTGCCGGAACCAGATTAGGGCCTGAAGCCATCCTGCGGTGTTGCGGCCAGCTCAAAAGAAAGCGAGTTGAAGAAAGGAGCTCAGGGGCACTGTAATTCACAAACCTGCAGAGTTATAAATGACAGCTATCGTCCAAAAATATACTGAAGTAAGGCTGCCAAGAGGACTTGAAAGCGGGGCAGAACTGCAGGAAACCGATTTCAGGAGGTAGACTGGAATTGCATTGAAAGCATAGGAAAAGAGGCAGAACGTCCACATTGATGCACTTGGCCAAAAAGGGCGTATGCGTTTTTTCCTGAATATATTCAGGAAAAAACGCATACGCCCTTTTTGGCCAACCAAGCAAGCTTGCAAAGGAAATCTGCACTACAATGAAGTCTCACTTCCCCCCGGTCAAAAGGGCCATCTGAAAAAAGTGTAAAATCCAGAAAGGCAGGACAGGCCATGGAGAACTGGGAGCCTTGTTATGCTGATGGGCGGGATGTAAATTGCCAACAGACACTCGGGAGAAGTGTATGGTGTTTCCTGAAACATCTAAAAAACAAAGCAACAGAGCCTAGGGCACTTCCACTTATGGTCCTATAGCTTAGGGAAATTAAAATCAAAAAGACACAGCCACCCCAAAGTTTGGGACGCCTCTGTTTACAAGAACCTCGTTTACAGTACAAGTTCAACATCGCAGAAAGTGAAAAATGGATAAAGAAGTTGTGGTATTTACTTACAAAGCAATATCACTCAGCAATGAAATCTATGTCATCAGGCCCTTAGCAGCACAATGAGTGGATTCAGGTATGATGATTCTAACTGAAATAAGTCACACAGAAAAAGAAACATCATAAGATATCAGTAATACACGGAATGTAAACTTGGCTACACAGGAACTGAATTACAGAACAGAACAGGGTCTCAAATTTAGAAAACAAACTTATGCTTGCTTAAGGGGAAAGGTGAGTTGGGGTGCTGCATAAAACCAGAGATTGAAATGAGCACAGATAAAGTTCCTTAAGCCAAATATGGAATAGACAAGAGCTACTCCTTGCTCAACGAAATGGACTCAACACCGCATATTAAATGCCTAAGAATGTACCTGACTAGTAAGTATCTTAAAACCTATGGATTGCTATGTCTCCGAAAGAGAATCAAGCATGTGTACAGGGGCATAAACGCAGCAGTGATAGGATTGGAGAGGTTCGGTGAGCAAATGAAGACCCTTTGAAGTCATATTGCATGGTACCCATTCCACGGGTTTCAACTACCCAGGTTTAAGGTATTCTTCCTTCAGCTAAAACATGCATGTGGAACCTAGAGTATGATCAACCATGTGATCGGGAGACGTGTTCAAATATGTCTCAGTTTTCGTACCCTGGTACTCGGGTGCAACATTCCAGACGCTTTACTAACACCCTCCCGACTTGGAGAGTCAGTCCCTTTAACCTCCTGTTTGGCCCAGTTTGCAATTTCTGCGGAAGATGAACAGGAATAGCGAGAACCAATGAGAGACTAGCTGGAAGGTGTCTGGACGGGCAAATTTAACTCTCATTTCCCACCAGGAAGAGGAATTAACCAAAGGCTCAGCGTGCCGTGCCGGAACCAGATTAGGGCCTGAAGCCATCCTGCGGTGTTGCGGCCAGGTCACAAGAAAGCGAGTTGAAGAAAGGAGCTCAGGGGCACTGTAATTCACAAACCTGCAGAGTTATAAATGACAGCTATCGTCCAAAAATATACTGAAGTAAGGCTGCCAAGAGGACTTGAAAGCGGGGCAGAATTGCAGGAAACCGATTTCAGGAGGTAGACTGGAATTGCATTGAAAGCATAGGAAAAGAGGCAGAACGTCCACAATGATGCACTTGGCCAAAAAGGGCGTATGCGTTTTTTCCTGAATATATTCAGGAAAAAACGCATACGCCCTTTTTGGCCAACCAAGCAAGCTTGCAAAGGAAATCTGCACTACAATGAAGTCTCACTTCCCCCCGGTCAAAAGGGCCATCTGAAAAAAGTGTAAAATCCACAAAGGCAGGACAGGCCATGGAGAACTGGGAGCCTTGTTATGCTGATGGGCGGGATGTAAATTGCCAACAGACACTCGGGAGAAGTGTATGGTGTTTCCTGAAACATCTAAAAAACAAAGCAACAGAGCCTAGGGCACTTCCACTTATGGCCCTATAGCTTAGGGAAATTAAAATCAAAAAGACACAGCCACCCCAAAGTTTGGGACGCCTCTGTTTACAAGAACCTCGTTTACCGTACAAGTTCAATATCACAGAAAGTGAAAAATGGATAAAGAACTTGTGGTACTTACGTACAATGCAGTATCACTCAGCAATGAAATCTATGTCATCAGGCCCTTAGCAGCACAATGAGTGGATTCAGGTATGATGATTCTAACTGAAATAAGTCACACAGAAAAAGAAACATCATAAGATATCAGTAATACACGGAATGTAAACTTGGCTACACAGGAACTGAATTACAGAACAGAACAGGGTCTCAAATTTAGAAAACCAACTTATGCTTGCTTAAGGGTAAAGGTGAGTTGGGGTGCTGCATAAAACCAGAGATTGAAATGAGCACAGATAAAGTTCCTTAAGCCAAATATGGAATAGACAAGAGCTACTCCTTGCTCAACGAAATGGACTCAACACCCCATATTAAGAACCTAAGAATGTACCTGACTAGTAAGTATCTTAAAACCTATGGATTGCTATATCTCCAAAAGAGAATCAAGCGTGTGTCCAGGGGCATAAACGCAGCAGTGATAGGATTGGAGAGGTTCGGTGAGCAAATGAAGACCCTTTGAAGTCATATTGCATGGTACCCATTCCACGGGTTTCAACTACCCAGGTTTAAGGTATTCTTCCTTCAGCTAAAACATGCATGTGGAACCTAGAGTATGATCAACCATGTGATCGGGAGACGTGTTCAAATATGTCTCAGTTTTCGTACCCTGGTACTCGGGTGCAACATTCCAGACGCTTTACTAACACCCTCCCCACTTGGAGAGTCAGTCCCTTTAACCTCCTGTTTGGCCCAGTTTGCAATTTCTGCGGAAGATGAACAGGAATAGTGAGAACCAATGAGAGACTAGCTGGAGGTGTCTGGACGGGCAAATTTAACTCTCATTTCCCACCAGGAAGAGGAATTAACCAAAGGCTCAGCGTGCCATGCCGGAACCAGATTAGGGCCTGAAGCCATCCTGCGGTGTTGCGGCCAGCTCAAAAGAAAGCGAGTTGAAGAAAGGAGCTCAGGGGCACTGTAATTCACAAACCTGCAGAGTTATAAATGACAGCTATCGTCCAAAAATATACTGAAGTAAGGCTGCCAAGAGGACTTGAAAGCGGGGCAGAATTGCAGGAAACCGATTTCAGGAGGTAGACTGGAATTGCATTGAAAGCATAGGAAAAGAGGCAGAACGTCCACAATGATGCACTTGGCCAAAAAGGGCGTATGCGTTTTTTCCTGAATATATTCAGGAAAAAACGCATACGCCCTTTTTGGCCAACCAAGCAAGCTTGCAAAGGAAATCTGCACTACAATGAAGTCTCACTTCCCCCCGGTCAAAAGGGCCATCTGAAAAAAGTGTAAAATCCAGAAAGGCAGGACAGGCCATGGAGAACTGGGAGCCTTGTTATGCTGATGGGCGGGATGTAAATTGCCAACAGACACTCGGGAGAAGTGTATGGTGTTTCCTGAAACATCTAAAAAACAAAGCAACAGAGCCTAGGGCACTTCCACTTATGGTCCTATAGCTTAGGGAAATTAAAATCAAAAAGACACAGCCACCCCAACGTTTGGGACGCCTCTGTTTACAAGAACCTCATTTACAGTACAAGTTCAACATCGCAGAAAGTGAAAAATGGATAAAGAAGTTGTGGTATTTACTTACAAAGCAATATCACTCAGCAATGAAATCTATGTCATCAGGCCCTTAGCAGCACAATGAGTGGATTCAGGTATGATGATTCTAACTGAAATAAGTCACACAGAAAAAGAAACATCAAAAGATATCAGTAATACGCGGAATGTAAACTTGGCTACACAGGAACTGAATTACAGAACAGAACAGGGTCTCAAATTTAGAAAACCAACTTATGCTTGCTTAAGGGGAAAGGTGAGTTGGGGTGCTGCATAAAACCAGAGATTGAAATGAGCACAGATAAAGTTCCTTAAGCCAAATATGGAATAGACAAGAGCTACTCCTTGCTCAACGAAATGGACTCAACACCGCATATTAAATGCCTAAGAATGTACCTGACTAGTAAGTATCTTAAAACCTATGGATTGCTATGTCTCCGAAAGAGAATCAAGCATGTGTACAGGGGCATAAACGCAGCAGTGATAGGATTGGAGAGGTTCGGTGAGCAAATGAAGACCCTTTGAAGTCATATTGCATGGTACCCATTCCACGGGTTTCAACTACCCAGGTTTAAGGTATTCTTCCTTCAGCTAAAACATGCATGTGGAACCTAGAGTATGATCAACCATGTGATCGGGAGACGTGTTCAAATATGTCTCAGTTTTCGTACCCTGGTACTCGGGTGCAACATTCCAGACGCTTTACTAACACCCTCCCGACTTGGAGAGTCAGTCCCTTTAACCTCCCGTTTGGCCCAGTTTGCAATTTCTGCGGAAGATGAACAGGAATAGTGAGAACCAATGAGAGACTAGCTGGAGGTGTCTGGACGGGCAAATTTAACTCTCATTTCCCACCAGGAAGAGGAATTAACCAAAGGCTCAGCGTGCCATGCCGGAACCAGATTAGGGCCTGAAGCCATCCTGCGGTGTTGCGGCCAGCTCAAAAGAAAGCGAGTTGAAGAAAGGAGCTCAGGGGCACTGTAATTCACAAACCTGCAGAGTTATAAATGACAGCTATCGTCCAAAAATATACTGAAGTAAGGCTGCCAAGAGGACTTGAAAGCGGGGCAGAATTGCAGGAAACCGATTTCAGGAGGTAGACTGGAATTGCATTGAAAGCATAGGAAAAGAGGCAGAACGTCCACAATGATGCACTTGGCCAAAAAGGGCGTATGCGTTTTTTCCTGAATATATTCAGGAAAAAACGCATACGCCCTTTTTGGCCAACCAAGCAAGCTTGCAAAGGAAATCTGCACTACAATGAAGTCTCACTTCCCCCCGGTCAAAAGGGCCATCTGAAAAAAGTGTAAAATCCAGAAAGGCAGGACAGGCCATGGAGAACTGGGAGCCTTGTTATGCTGATGGGCGGGATGTAAATTGCCAACAGCCACTCGGGAGAAGTGTATGGTGTTTCCTGAAACATCTAAAAAACAAAGCAACAGAGCCTAGGGCACTTCCACTTATGGTCCTATAGCTTAGGGAAATTAAAATCAAAAAGACACAGCCACCCCAACGTTTGGGACACCTCTGTTTACAAGAACCTCGTTTACAGTACAAGTTCAACATCGCAGAAAGTGAAAAATGGATAAAGAAGTTGTGGTATTTACTTACAAAGCAATATCACTCAGCAATGAAATCTATGTCATCAGGCCCTTAGCAGCACAATGAGTGGATTCAGGTATGATGATTCTAACTGAAATAAGTCACACAGAAAAAGAAACATCATAAGATATCAGTAATACACGGAATGTAAACTTGGCTACACAGGAACTGAATTACAGAACAGAACAGGGTCTCAAATTTAGAAAACCAACTTATGCTTGCTTAAGGGGAAAGGTGAGTTGGGGTGCTGCATAAAACCAGAGATTGAAATGAGCACAGATAAAGTTCCTTAAGCCAAATATGGAATAGACAAGAGCTACTCCTTGCTCAACGAAATGGACTCAACACCGCATATTAAATGCCTAAGAATGTACCTGACTAGTAAGTATCTTAAAACCTATGGATTGCTATGTCTCCAAAAGAGAATCAAGCATGTGTACAGGGGCATAAACGCAGCAGTGATAGGATTGGAGAGGTTCGGTGAGCAAATGAAGACCCTTTGAAGTCATATTGCATGGTACCCATTCCACGGGTTTCAACTACCCAGGTTTAAGGTATTCTTCCTTCAGCTAAAACATGCATGTGGAACCTAGAGTATGATCAACCATGTGATCGGGAGACGTGTTCAAATATGTCTCAGTTTTCGTACCCTGGTACTCGGGTGCAACATTCCAGACGCTTTACTAACACCCTCCCGACTTGGAGAGTCAGTCCCTTTAACCTCCTGTTTGGCCCAGTTTGCAATTTCTGCGGAAGATGAACAGGAATAGCGAGAACCAATGAGAGACTAGCTGGAGGTGTCTGGACGGGCAAATTTAACTCTCATTTCCCACCAGGAAGAGGAATTAACCAAAGGCTCAGCGTGCCGTGCCGGAACCAGATTAGGGCCTGAAGCCATCCTGCGGTGTTGCGGCCAGCTCAAAAGAAAGCGAGTTGAAGAAAGGAGCTCAGGGGCACTGTAATTCACAAACCTGCAGAGTTATAAATGACAGCTATCGTCCAAAAATATACTGAAGTAAGGCTGCCAAGAGGACTTGAAAGCGGGGCAGAATTGCAGGAAACCGATTTCAGGAGGTAGACTGGAATTGCATTGAAAGCATAGGAAAAGAGGCAGAACGTCCACAATGATGCACTTGGCCAAAAAGGGCGTATGCGTTTTTTCCTGAATATATTCAGGAAAAAACGCATACGCCCTTTTTGGCCAACCAAGCAAGCTTGCAAAGGAAATCTGCACTACAATGAAGTCTCACTTCCCCCCGGTGAAAAGGGCCATCTGAAAAAAGTGTAAAATCCAGAAAGGCAGGACAGGCCATGGAGAACTGGGAGCCTTGTTATGCTGATGGGCGGGATGTCAATTGCCAACAGACACTCCGGAGAAGTGTATGGTGTTTCCTGAAACATCTAAAAAACAAAGCAACAGAGCCTAGGGCACTTCCACTTATGGTCCTATAGCTTAGGGAAATTAAAATCAAAAAGACACAGCCACCCCAAAGTTTGGGACGCCTCTGTTTACAAGAACCTCGTTTAGCGTACAAGTTCAACATCGCAGAAAGTGAAAAATGGATAAAGAAGTTGTGGTATTTACTTACAAAGCAATATCACTCAGCAATGAAATCTATGTCATCAGGCCCTTAGCAGCACAATGAGTGGATTCAGGTATGATGATTCTAACTGAAATAAGTCACACAGAAAAAGAAACATCATAAGATATCAGTAATACACGGAATGTAAACTTGGCTACACAGGAACTGAATTACAGAACAGAACAGGGTCTCAAATTTAGAAAACAAACTTATGCTTGCTTAAGGGGAAAGGTGAGTTGGGGTGCTGCATAAAACCAGAGATTGAAATGAGCACAGATAAAGTTCCTTAAGCCAAATATGGAATAGACAAGAGCTACTCCTTGCTCAACGAAATGGACTCAACACCGCATATTAAATGCCTAAGAATGTACCTGACTAGTAAGTATCTTAAAACCTATGGATTGCTATGTCTCCGAAAGAGAATCAAGCATGTGTACAGGGGCATAAACGCAGCAGTGATAGGATTGGAGAGGTTCGGTGAGCAAATGAAGACCCTTTGAAGTCATATTGCATGGTACCCATTCCACGGGTTTCAACTACCCAGGTTTAAGGTATTCTTCCTTCAGCTAAAACATGCATGTGGAACCTAGAGTATGATCAACCATGTGATCGGGAGACGTGTTCAAATATGTCTCAGTTTTCGTACCCTGGTACTCGGGTGCAACATTCCAGACGCTTTACTAACACCCTCCCGACTTGGAGAGTCAGTCCCTTTAACCTCCTGTTTGGCCCAGTTTGCAATTTCTGCGGAAGATGAACAGGAATAGCGAGAACCAATGAGAGACTAGCTGGAAGGTGTCTGGACGGGCAAATTTAACTCTCATTTCCCACCAGGAAGAGGAATTAACCAAAGGCTCAGCGTGCCGTGCCGGAACCAGATTAGGGCCTGAAGCCATCCTGCGGTGTTGCGGCCAGCTCAAAAGAAAGCGAGTTGAAGAAAGGAGCTCAGGGGCACTGTAATTCACAAACCTGCAGAGTTATAAATGACAGCTATCGTCCAAAAATATACTGAAGTAAGGCTGCCAAGAGGACTTGAAAGCGGGGCAGAATTGCAGGAAACCGATTTCAGGAGGTAGACTGGAATTGCATTGAAAGCATAGGAAAAGAGGCAGAACGTCCACAATGATGCACTTGGCCAAAAAGGGCGTATGCGTTTTTTCCTGAATATATTCAGGAAAAAACGCATACGCCCTTTTTGGCCAACCAAGCAAGCTTGCAAAGGAAATCTGCACTACAATGAAGTCTCACTTCCCCCCGGTCAAAAGGGCCATCTGAAAAAAGTGTAAAATCCAGAAAGGCAGGACAGGCCATGGAGAACTGGGAGCCTTGTTATGCTGATGGGCGGGATGTAAATTGCCAACAGACACTCGGGAGAAGTGTATGGTGTTTCCTGAAACATCTAAAAAACAAAGCAACAGAGCCTAGGGCACTTCCACTTATGGTCCTATAGCTTAGGGAAATTAAAATCAAAAAGACACAGCCACCCCAAAGTTTGGGACGCCTCTGTTTACAAGAACCTCGTTTACAGTACAAGTTCAACATCGCAGAAAGTGAAAAATGGATAAAGAAGTTGTGGTATTTACTTACAAAGCAATATCACTCAGCAATGAAATCTATGTCATCAGGCCCTTAGCAGCACAATGAGTGGATTCAGGTATGATGATTCTAACTGAAATAAGTCACACAGAAAAAGAAACATCATAAGATATCAGGAATACACGGAATGTAAACTTGGCTACACAGGAACTGAATTACAGAACAGAACAGGGTCTCAAATTTAGAAAACCAACTTATGCTTGCTTAAGGGTAAAGGTGAGTTGGGGTGCTGCATAAAACCAGAGATTGAAATGAGCACAGATAAAGTTCCTTAAGCCAAATATGGAATAGACAAGAGCTACTCCTTGCTCAACGAAATGGACTCAACACCGCATATTAAAAGCCTAAGAATGTACCTGACTAGTAAGTATCTTAAAACCTATGGATTGCTATGTCTCCGAAAGAGAATCAAGCATGTGTACAGGGGCATAAACGCAGCAGTGATAGGATTGGAGAGGTTCGGTGAGCAAATGAAGACCCTTTGAAGTCATATTGCATGGTACCCATTCCACGGGTTTCAACTACCCAGGTTTAAGGTATTCTTCCTTCAGCTAAAACATGCATGTGGAACCTAGAGTATGATCAACCATGTGATCGGGAGACGTGTTCAAATATGTCTCAGTTTTCGTACCCTGGTACTCGGGTGCAACATTCCAGACGCTTTACTAACACCCTCCCGACTTGGAGAGTCAGTCCCTTTAACCTCCTGTTTGGCCCAGTTTGCAATTTCTGCGGAAGATGAACAGGTATAGCGAGAACCAATGAGAGACTAGCTGGAGGTGTCTGGATGGGCAAATTTAACTCTCATTTCCCACCAGGAAGAGGAATTAACCAAAGGCTCAGCGTGCCGTGCCGGAACCAGATTAGGGCCTGAAGCCATCCTGCGGTGTTGCGGCCAGCTCAAAAGAAAGCGAGTTGAAGAAAGGAGCTCAGGGGCACTGTAATTCACAAACCTGCAGAGTTATAAATGACAGCTATCGTCCAAAAATATACTGAAGTAAGGCTGCCAAGAGGACTTGAAAGCAGGGCAGAATTGCAGGAAACCGATTTCAGGAGGCAGACTGGAATTGCATTGAAAGCATAGGAAAAGAGGCAGAACGTCCACAATGATGCACTTGGCCAAAAAGGGCGTATGCGTTTTTTCCTGAATATATTCAGGAAAAAACGCATACGCCCTTTTTGGCCAACCAAGCAAGCTTGCAAAGGAAATCTGCACTACAATGAAGTCTCACTTCCCCCCGGTCAAAAGGGCCATCTGAAAAAAGTGTAAAATCCAGAAAGGCAGGACAGGCCATGGAGAACTGGGAACCTTGTTATGCTGATGGGCGGGATGTAAATTGCCAACAGACACTCAGGAGAAGTGTATGGTGTTTCCTGAAACATCTAAAAAACAAAGCAACAGAGCCTAGGGCACTTCCACTTATGGTCCTATAGCTTAGGGAAATTAAAATCAAAAAGACACAGCCACCCCAAAGTTTGGGACGCCTCTGTTTACAAGAACCTCGTTTAGCGTACAAGTTCAACATCGCAGAAAGTGAAAAATGGATAAAGAAGTTGTGGTATTTACTTACAAAGCAATATCACTCAGCAATGAAATCTATGTCATCAGGCCCTTAGCAGCACAATGAGTGGATTCAGGTATGATGATTCTAACTGAAATAAGTCACACAGAAAAAGAAACATCATAAGATATCAGTAATACACGGAATGTAAACTTGGCTACACAGGAACTGAATTACAGAACAGAACAGGGTCTCAAATTTAGAAAACCAACTTATGCTTGCTTAAGGGGAAAGGTGAGTTGGGGTGCTGCATAAAACCAGAGATTGAAATGAGCACAGATAAAGTTCCTTAAGCCAAATATGGAATAGACAAGAGCTACTCCTTGCTCAACGAAATGGACTCAACACCGCATATTAAATGCCTAAGAATGTACCTGACTAGTAAGTATCTTAAAACCTATGGATTGCTATGTCTCCGAAAGAGAATCAAGCATGTGTACAGGGGCATAAACGCAGCAGTGATAGGATTGGAGAGGTTCGGTGAGCAAATGAAGACCCTTTGAAGTCATATTGCATGGTACCCATTCCACGGGTTTCAACTACCCAGGTTTAAGGTATTCTTCCTTCAGCTAAAACATGCATGTGGAACCTAGAGTATGATCAACCATGTGATCGGGAGACGTGTTCAAATATGTCTCAGTTTTCGTACCCTGGTACTCGGGTGCAACATTCCAGACGCTTTACTAACACCCTCCCGACTTGGAGAGTCAGTCCCTTTAACCTCCTGTTTGGCCCAGTTTGCAATTTCTGCGGAAGATGAACAGGAATAGCGAGAACCAATGAGAGACTAGCTGGAGGTGTCTGGATGGGCAAATTTAACTCTCATTTCCCACCAGGAAGAGGAATTAACCAAAGGCTCAGCGTGCCATGCCGGAACCAGATTAGGGCCTGAAGCCATCCTGCGGTGTTGCGGCCAGCTCAAAAGAAAGCGAGTTGAAGAAAGGAGCTCAGGGGCACTGTAATTCACAAACCTGCAGAGTTATAAATGACAGCTATCGTCCAAAAATATACTGAAGTAAGGCTGCCAAGAGGACTTGAAAGCGGGGCAGAATTGCAGGAAACCGATTTCAGGAGGTAGACTGGAATTGCATTGAAAGCATAGGAAAAGAGGCAGAACGTCCACAATGATGCACTTGGCCAAAAAGGGCGTATGCGTTTTTTCCTGAATATATTCAGGAAAAAACGCATACGCCCTTTTTGGCCAACCAAGCAAGCTTGCAAAGGAAATCTGCACTACAATGAAGTCTCACTTCCCCCCGGTCAAAAGGGCCATCTGAAAAAAGTGTAAAATCCAGAAAGGCAGGACAGGCCATGGAGAACTGGGAGCCTTGTTATGCTGATGGGCGGGATGTAAATTGCCAACAGACACTCGGGAGAAGTGTATGGTGTTTCCTGAAACATCTAAAAAACAAAGCAACAGAGCCTAGGGCACTTCCACTTATGGTCCTATAGCTTAGGGAAATTAAAATCAAAAAGACACAGCCACCCGAAAGTTTGGGACGCCTCTGTTTACAAGAACCTCGTTTACAGTACAAGTTCAACATCGCAGAAAGTGAAAAATGGATAAAGAAGTTGTGGTATTTACTTACAAAGCAATATCACTCAGCAATGAAATCTATGTCATCAGGCCCTTAGCAGCACAATGAGTGGATTCAGGTATGATGATTCTAACTGAAATAAGTCACACAGAAAAAGAAACATCATAAGATATCAGGAATACACGGAATGTAAACTTGGCTACACAGGAACTGAATTACAGAACAGAACAGGGTCTCAAATTTAGAAAACCAACTTATGCTTGCTTAAGGGTAAAGGTGAGTTGGGGTGCTGCATAAAACCAGAGATTGAAATGAGCACAGATAAAGTTCCTTAAGCCAAATATGGAATAGACAAGAGCTACTCCTTGCTCAACGAAATGGACTCAACACCGCATATTAAATACCTAAGAATGTACCTGACTAGTAAGTATCTTAAAACCTATGGATTGCTATGTCTCCGAAAGAGAATCAAGCATGTGTACAGGGGCATAAACGCAGCAGTGATAGGATTGGAGAGGTTCGGTGAGCAAATGAAGACCCTTTGAAGTCATATTGCATGGTACCCATTCCACGGGTTTCAACTACCCAGGTTTAAGGTATTCTTCCTTCAGCTAAAACATGCATGTGGAACCTAGAGTATGATCAACCATGTGATCGGGAGACGTGTTCAAATATGTCTCAGTTTTCGTACCCTGGTACTCGGGTGCAACATTCCAGACGCTTTACTAACACCCTCCCGACTTGGAGAGTCAGTCCCTTTAACCTCCTGTTTGGCCCAGTTTGCAATTTCTGCGGAAGATGAACAGGAATAGCGAGAACCAATGAGAGACTAGCTGGAGGTGTCTGGACGGGCAAATTTAACTCTCATTTCCCACCAGGAAGAGGAATTAACCAAAGGCTCAGCGTGCCGTGCCGGAACCAGATTAGGGCCTGAAGCCATCCTGCGGTGTTGCGGCCAGCTCAAAAGAAAGCGAGTTGAAGAAAGGAGCTCAGGGGCACTGTAATTCACAAACCTGCAGAGTTATAAATGACAGCTATCGTCCAAAAATATACTGAAGTAAGGCTGCCAAGAGGACTTGAAAGCGGGGCAGAATTGCAGGAAACCGATTTCAGGAGGCAGACTGGAATTGCATTGAAAGCATAGGAAAAGAGGCAGAACGTCCACAATGATGCACTTGGCCAAAAAGGGCGTATGCGTTTTTTCCTGAATATATTCAGGAAAAAACGCATACGCCCTTTTTGGCCAACCAAGCAAGCTTGCAAAGGAAATCTGCACTACAATGAAGTCTCACTTCCCCCCGGTCAAAAGGGCCATCTGAAAAAAGTGTAAAATCCAGAAAGGCAGGACAGGCCATGGAGAACTGGGAGCCTTGTTATGCTGATGGGCGGGATGTAAATTGCCAACAGACACTCGGGAGAAGTGTATGGTGTTTCCTGAAACATCTAAAAAACAAAGCAACAGAGCCTAGGGCACTTCCACTTATGGTCCTATAGCTTAGGGAAATTAAAATCAAAAAGACACAGCCACCCCAAAGTTTGGGACGCCTCTGTTTACAAGAACCTCATTTACAGTACAAGTTCAACATCGCAGAAAGTGAAAAATGGATAAAGAAGTTGTGGTATTTACTTACAAAGCAATATCACTCAGCAATGAAATCTATGTCATCAGGCCCTTAGCAGCACAATGAGTGGATTCAGGTATGATGATTCTAACTGAAATAAGTCACACAGAAAAAGAAACATCATAAGATATCAGGAATACACGGAATGTAAACTTGGCTACACAGGAACTGAATTACAGAACAGAACAGGGTCTCAAATTTAGAAAACCAACTTATGCTTGCTTAAGGGTAAAGGTGAGTTGGGGTGCTGCATAAAACCAGAGATTGAAATGAGCACAGATAAAGTTCCTTAAGCCAAATATGGAATAGACAAGAGCTACTCCTTGCTCAACGAAATGGACTCAACACCGCATATTAAATACCTAAGAATGTACCTGACTAGTAAGTATCTTAAAACCTATGGATTGCTATGTCTCCGAAAGAGAATCAAGCATGTGTACAGGGGCATAAACGCAGCAGTGATAGGATTGGAGAGGTTCGGTGAGCAAATGAAGACCCTTTGAAGTCATATTGCATGGTACCCATTCCACGGGTTTCAACTACCCAGGTTTAAGGTATTCTTCCTTCAGCTAAAACATGCATGTGGAACCTAGAGTATGATCAACCATGTGATCGGGAGACGTGTTCAAATATGTCTCAGTTTTCGTACCCTGGTACTCGGGTGCAACATTCCAGACGCTTTACTAACACCCTCCCGACTTGGAGAGTCAGTCCCTTTAACCTCCTGTTTGGCCCAGTTTGCAATTTCTGCGGAAGATGAACAGGAATAGCGAGAACCAATGAGAGACTAGCTGGAGGTGTCTGGACGGGCAAATTTAACTCTCATTTCCCACCAGGAAGAGGAATTAACCAAAGGCTCAGCGTGCCGTGCCGGAACCAGATTAGGGCCTGAAGCCATCCTGTGGTGTTGCGGCCAGCTCAAAAGAAAGCGAGTTGAAGAAAGGAGCTCAGGGGCACTGTAATTCACAAACCTGCAGAGTTATAAATGACAGCTATCGTCCAAAAATATACTGAAGTAAGGCTGCCAAGAGGACTTGAAAGCGGGGCAGAATTGCAGGAAACCGATTTCAGGAGGCAGACTGGAATTGCATTGAAAGCATAGGAAAAGAGGCAGAACGTCCACAATGATGCACTTGGCCAAAAAGGGCGTATGCGTTTTTTCCTGAATATATTCAGGAAAAAACGCATACGCCCTTTTTGGCCAACCAAGCAAGCTTGCAAAGGAAATCTGCACTACAATGAAGTCTCACTTCCCCCCGGTCAAAAGGGCCATCTGAAAAAAGTGTAAAATCCAGAAAGGCAGGACAGGCCATGGAGAACTGGGAGCCTTGTTATGCTGATGGGCGGGATGTAAATTGCCAACAGACACTCGGGAGAAGTGTATGGTGTTTCCTGAAACATCTAAAAAACAAAGCAACAGAGCCTAGGGCACTTCCACTTATGGTCCTATAGCTTAGGGAAATTAAAATCAAAAAGACACAGCCACCCCAAAGTTTGGGACGCCTCTGTTTACAAGAACCTCATTTACAGTACAAGTTCAACATCGCAGAAAGTGAAAAATGGATAAAGAAGTTGTGGTATTTACTTACAAAGCAATATCACTCAGCAATGAAATCTATGTCATCAGGCCCTTAGCAGCACAATGAGTGGATTCAGGTATGATGATTCTAACTGAAATAAGTCACACAGAAAAAGAAACATCATAAGATATCAGGAATACACGGAATGTAAACTTGGCTACACAGGAACTGAATTACAGAACAGAACAGGGTCTCAAATTTAGAAAACCAACTTATGCTTGCTTAAGGGTAAAGGTGAGTTGGGGTGCTGCATAAAACCAGAGATTGAAATGAGCACAGATAAAGTTCCTTAAGCCAAATATGGAATAGACAAGAGCTACTCCTTGCTCAACGAAATGGACTCAACACCGCATATTAAAAGCCTAAGAATGTACCTGACTAGTAAGTATCTTAAAACCTATGGATTGCTATGTCTCCGAAAGAGAATCAAGCATGTGTACAGGGGCATAAACGCAGCAGTGATAGGATTGGAGAGGTTCGGTGAGCAAATGAAGACCCTTTGAAGTCATATTGCATGGTACCCATTCCACGGGTTTCAACTACCCAGGTTTAAGGTATTCTTCCTTCAGCTAAAACATGCATGTGGAACCTAGAGTATGATCAACCATGTGATCGGGAGACGTGTTCAAATATGTCTCAGTTTTCGTACCCTGGTACTCGGGTGCAACATTCCAGACGCTTTACTAACACCCTCCCGACTTGGAGAGTCAGTCCCTTTAACCTCCTGTTTGGCCCAGTTTGCAATTTCTGCGGAAGATGAACAGGAATAGCGAGAACCAATGAGAGACTAGCTGGAGGTGTCTGGATGGGCAAATTTAACTCTCATTTCCCACCAGGAAGAAGAATTAACCAAAGGCTCAGCGTGCCGTGCCGGAACCAGATTAGGGCCTGAAGCCATCCTGCGGTGTTGCGGCCAGCTCAAAAGAAAGCGAGTTGAAGAAAGGAGCTCAGGGGCACTGTAATTCACAAACCTGCAGAGTTATAAATGACAGCTATCGTCCAAAAATATACTGAAGTAAGGCTGCCAAGAGGACTTGAAAGCGGGGCAGAATTGCAGGAAACCGATTTCAGGAGGCAGACTGGAATTGCATTGAAAGCATAGGAAAAGAGGCAGAACGTCCACAATGATGCACTTGGCCAAAAAGAGCGTATGCGTTTTTTCCTGAATATATTCAGGAAAAAACGCATACGCCCTTTTTGGCCAACCAAGCAAGCTTGCAAAGGAAATCTGCACTACAATGAAGTCTCACTTCCCCCCGGTCAAAAGGGCCATCTGAAAAAAGTGTAAAATCCAGAAAGGCAGGACAGGCCATGGAGAACTGGGAGCCTTGTTATGCTGATGGGCGGGATGTAAATTGCCAACAGACACTCGGGAGAAGTGTATGGTGTTTCCTGAAACATCTAAAAAACAAAGCAACAGAGCCTAGGGCACTTCCACTTATGGTCCTATAGCTTAGGGAAATTAAAATCAAAAAGACACAGCCACCCCAAAGTTTGGGACGCCTCTGTTTACAAGAACCTCGTTTACAGTACAAGTTCAACATCGCAGAAAGTGAAAAATGGATAAAGAAGTTGTGGTATTTACTTACAAAACAATATCTCTCAGCAATGAAATCTATGTCATCAGGCCCTTAGCAGCACAATGAGTGGATTCAGGTATGATGATTCTAACTGAAATAAGTCACACAGAAAAAGAAACATCATAAGATATCAGTAATACACGGAATGTAAACTTGGCTACACAGGAACTGAATTACAGAACAGAACAGGGTCTCAAATTTAGAAAACCAACTTATGCTTGCTTAAGGGGAAAGGTGAGTTGGGGTGCTGCATAAAACCAGAGATTGAAATGAGCACAGATAAAGTTCCTTAAGCCAAATATGGAATAGACAAGAGCTACTCCTTGCTCAACGAAATGGACTCAACACCGCATATTAAATGCCTAAGAATGTACCTCACTAGTAAGTATCTTAAAACCTATGGATTGCTATGTCTCCGAAAGAGAATCAAGCATGTGTACAGGGGCATAAACGCAGCAGTGATAGGATTGGAGAGGTTCGGTGAGCAAATGAAGACCCTTTGAAGTCATATTGCATGGTACCCATTCCACGGGTTTCAACTACCCAGGTTTAAGGTATTCTTCCTTCAGCTAAAACATGCATGTGGAACCTAGAGTATGATCAACCATGTGATCGGGAGACGTGTTCAAATATGTCTCAGTTTTCGTACCCTGGTACTCGGGTGCAACATTCCAGACGCTTTACTAACACCCTCCCGACTTGGAGAGTCAGTCCCTTTAACCTCCTGTTTGGCCCAGTTTGCAATTTCTGCGGAAGATGAACAGGAATAGCGAGAACCAATGAGAGACTAGCTGGAGGTGTCTGGACGGGCAAATTTAACTCTCATTTCCCACCAGGAAGAGGAATTAACCAAAGGCTCAGCGTGCCGTGCCGGAACCAGATTAGGGCCTGAAGCCATCCTGCGGTGTTGCGGCCAGCTCAAAAGAAAGCGAGTTGAAGAAAGGAGCTCAGGGGCACTGTAATTCACAAACCTGCAGAGTTATAAATGACAGCTATCGTCCAAAAATATACTGAAGTAAGGCTGCCAAGAGGACTTGAAAGCGGGGCAGAATTGCAGGAAACCGATTTCAGGAGGTAGACTGGAATTGCATTGAAAGCATAGGAAAAGAGGCAGAACGTCCACAATGATGCACTTGGCCAAAAAGGGCGTATGCGTTTTTTCCTGAATATATTCAGGAAAAAACGCATACGCCCTTTTTGGCCAACCAAGCAAGCTTGCAAAGGAAATCTGCACTACAATGAAGTCTCACTTCCCCCCGGTCAAAAGGGCCATCTGAAAAAAGTGTAAAATCCAGAAAGGCAGGACAGGCCATGGAGAACTGGGAGCCTTGTTATGCTGATGGGCGGGATGTAAATTGCCAACAGACACTCGGGAGAAGTGTATGGTGTTTCCTGAAACATCTAAAAAACAAAGCAACAGAGCCTAGGGCACTTCCACTTATGGTCCTATAGCTTAGGGAAATTAAAATCAAAAAGACACAGCCACCCCAAAGTTTGGGACGCCTCTGTTTACAAGAACCTCGTTTACAGTACAAGTTCAACATCGCAGAAAGTGAAAAATGGATAAAGAAGTTGTGGTATTTACTTACAAAGCAATATCACTCAGCAATGAAATCTATGTCATCAGGCCCTTAGCAGCACAATGAGTGGATTCAGGTATGATGATTCTAACTGAAATAAGTCACACAGAAAAAGAAACATCATAAGATATCAGTAATACACGGAATGTAAACTTGGCTACACAGGAACTGAATTACAGAACAGAACAGGGTCTCAAATTTAGAAAACCAACTTATGCTTGCTTAAGGGTAAAGGTGAGTTGGGGTGCTGCATAAAACCAGAGATTGAAATGAGCACAGATAAAGTTCCTTAAGCCAAATATGGAATAGACAAGAGCTACTCCTTGCTCAACGAAATGGACTCAACACCGCATAGTAAAAGCCTAAGAATGTACCTGACTAGTAAGTATCTTAAAACCTATGGATTGCTATGTCTCCGAAAGAGAATCAAGCATGTGTACAGGGGCATAAACGCAGCAGTGATAGGATTGGAGAGGTTCGGTGAGCAAATGAAGACCCTTTGAAGTCATATTGCATGGTACCCATTCCACGGGTTTCAACTACCCAGGTTTAAGGTATTCTTCCTTCAGCTAAAACATGCATGTGGAACCTAGAGTATGATCAACCATGTGATCGGGAGACGTGTTCAAATATGTCTCAGTTTTCGTACCCTGGTACTCGGGTGCAACATTCCAGACGCTTTACTAACACCCTCCCGACTTGGAGAGTCAGTCCCTTTAACCTCCTGTTTGGCCCAGTTTGCAATTTCTGCGGAAGATGAACAGGAATAGCGAGAACCAATGAGAGACTAGCTGGAGGTGTCTGGACGGGCAAATTTAACTCTCATTTCCCACCAGGAAGAGGAATTAACCAAAGGCTCAGCGTGCCGTGCCGGAACCAGATTAGGGCCTGAAGCCATCCTGCGGTGTTGCGGCCAGCTCAAAAGAAAACGAGTTGAAGAAAGGAGCTCAGGGGCACTGTAATTCACAAACCTGCAGAGTTATAAATGACAGCTATCGTCCAAAAATATACTGAAGTAAGGCTGCCAAGAGGACTTGAAAGCGGGGCAGAATTGCAGGAAACCGATTTCAGGAGGCAGACTGGAATTGCATTGAAAGCATAGGAAAAGAGGCAGAACGTCCACAATGATGCACTTGGCCAAAAAGGGCGTATGCGTTTTTTCCTGAATATATTCAGGAAAAAACGCATACGCCCTTTTTGGCCAACCAAGCAAACTTGCAAAGGAAATCTGCACTACAATGAAGTCTCACTTCCCCCCGGTCAAAAGGGCCATCTGAAAAAAGTGTAAAATCCAGAAAGGCAGGACAGGCCATGGAGAACTGGGAGCCTTGTTATGCTGATGGGCGGGATGTAAATTGCCAACAGACACTCGGGAGAAGTGTATGGTGTTTCCTGAAACATCTAAAAAACAAAGCAACAGAGCCTAGGGCACTTCCACTTATGGTCCTATAGCTTAGGGAAATTAAAATCAAAAAGACACAGCCACCCCAAAGTTTGGGACGCCTCTGTTTACAAGAACCTCGTTTACAGTACAAGTTCAACATCGCAGAAAGTGAAAAATGGATAAAGAAGTTGTGGTATTTACTTACAAAACAATATCTCTCAGCAATGAAATCTATGTCATCAGGCCCTTAGCAGCACAATGAGTGGATTCAGGTATGATGATTCTAACTGAAATAAGTCACACAGAAAAAGAAACATCATAAGATATCAGTAATACACGGAATGTAAACTTGGCTACACAGGAACTGAATTACAGAACAGAACAGGGTCTCAAATTTAGAAAACCAACTTATGCTTGCTTAAGGGGAAAGGTGAGTTGGGGTGCTGCATAAAACCAGAGATTGAAATGAGCACAGATAAAGTTCCTTAAGCCAAATATGGAATAGACAAGAGCTACTCCTTGCTCAACGAAATGGACTCAACACCGCATATTAAACGCCTAAGAATGTACCTGACTAGTAAGTATCTTAAAACCTATGGATTGCTATGTCTCCGAAAGAGAATCAAGCATGTGTACAGGGGCATAAACGCAGCAGTGATAGGATTGGAGAGGTTCGGTGAGCAAATGAAGACCCTTTGAAGTCATATTGCATGGTACCCATTCCACGGGTTTCAACTACCCAGGTTTAAGGTATTCTTCCTTCAGCTAAAACATGCATGTGGAACCTAGAGTATGATCAACCATGTGATCGGGAGACGTGTTCAAATATGTCTCAGTTTTCGTACCCTGGTACTCGGGTGCAACATTCCAGACGCTTTACTAACACCCTCCCGACTTGGAGAGTCAGTCCCTTTAACCTCCTGTTTGGCCCAGTTTGCAATTTCTGCGGAAGATGAACAGGAATAGCGAGAACCAATGAGAGACTAGCTGGAGGTGTCTGGACGGGCAAATTTAACTCTCATTTCCCACCAGGAAGAGGAATTAACCAAAGGCTCAGCGTGCCGTGCCGGAACCAGATTAGGGCCTGAAGCCATCCTGCGGTGTTGCGGCCAGCTCAAAAGAAAGCGAGTTGAAGAAAGGAGCTCAGGGGCACTGTAATTCACAAACCTGCAGAGTTATAAATGACAGCTATCGTCCAAAAATATACTGAAGTAAGGCTGCCAAGAGGACTTGAAAGCGGGGCAGAATTGCAGGAAACCGATTTCAGGAGGCAGACTGGAATTGCATTGAAAGCATAGGAAAAGAGGCAGAACGTCCACAATGATGCACTTGGCCAAAAAGGGCGTATGCGTTTTTTCCTGAATATATTCAGGAAAAAACGCATACGCCCTTTTTGGCCAACCAAGCAAGCTTGCAAAGGAAATCTGCACTACAATGAAGTCTCACTTCCCCCCGGTCAAAAGGGCCATCTGAAAAAAGTGTAAAATCCAGAAAGGCAGGACAGGCCATGGAGAACTGGGAGCCTTGTTATGCTGATGGGCGGGATGTAAATTGCCAACAGACACTCGGGAGAAGTGTATGGTGTTTCCTGAAACATCTAAAAAACAAAGCAACAGAGCCTAGGGCACTTCCACTTATGGTCCTATAGCTTAGGGAAATTAAAATCAAAAAGACACAGCCACCCCAAAGTTTGGGACGCCTCTGTTTACAAGAACCTCATTTACAGTACAAGTTCAACATCGCAGAAAGTGAAAAATGGATAAAGAAGTTGTGGTATTTACTTACAAAGCAATATCACTCAGCAATGAAATCTATGTCATCAGGCCCTTAGCAGCACAATGAGTGGATTCAGGTATGATGATTCTAACTGAAATAAGTCACACAGAAAAAGAAACATCATAAGATATCAGGAATACACGGAATGTAAACTTGGCTACACAGGAACTGAATTACAGAACAGAACAGGGTCTCAAATTTAGAAAACCAACTTATGCTTGCTTAAGGGTAAAGGTGAGTTGGGGTGCTGCATAAAACCAGAGATTGAAATGAGCACAGATAAAGTTCCTTAAGCCAAATATGGAATAGACAAGAGCTACTCCTTGCTCAACGAAATGGACTCAACACCGCATATTAAATACCTAAGAATGTACCTGACTAGTAAGTATCTTAAAACCTATGGATTGCTATGTCTCCGAAAGAGAATCAAGCATGTGTACAGGGGCATAAACGCAGCAGTGATAGGATTGGAGAGGTTCGGTGAGCAAATGAAGACCCTTTGAAGTCATATTGCATGGTACCCATTCCACGGGTTTCAACTACCCAGGTTTAAGGTATTCTTCCTTCAGCTAAAACATGCATGTGGAACCTAGAGTATGATCAACCATGTGATCGGGAGACGTGTTCAAATATGTCTCAGTTTTCGTACCCTGGTACTCGGGTGCAACATTCCAGACGCTTTACTAACACCCTCCCGACTTGGAGAGTCAGTCCCTTTAACCTCCTGTTTGGCCCAGTTTGCAATTTCTGCGGAAGATGAACAGGAATAGCGAGAACCAATGAGAGACTAGCTGGAGGTGTCTGGACGGGCAAATTTAACTCTCATTTCCCACCAGGAAGAGGAATTAACCAAAGGCTCAGCGTGCCGTGCCGGAACCAGATTAGGGCCTGAAGCCATCCTGTGGTGTTGCGGCCAGCTCAAAAGAAAGCGAGTTGAAGAAAGGAGCTCAGGGGCACTGTAATTCACAAACCTGCAGAGTTATAAATGACAGCTATCGTCCAAAAATATACTGAAGTAAGGCTGCCAAGAGGACTTGAAAGCGGGGCAGAATTGCAGGAAACCGATTTCAGGAGGCAGACTGGAATTGCATTGAAAGCATAGGAAAAGAGGCAGAACGTCCACAATGATGCACTTGGCCAAAAAGGGCGTATGCGTTTTTTCCTGAATATATTCAGGAAAAAACGCATACGCCCTTTTTGGCCAACCAAGCAAGCTTGCAAAGGAAATCTGCACTACAATGAAGTCTCACTTCCCCCCGGTCAAAAGGGCCATCTGAAAAAAGTGTAAAATCCAGAAAGGCAGGACAGGCCATGGAGAACTGGGAGCCTTGTTATGCTGATGGGCGGGATGTAAATTGCCAACAGACACTCGGGAGAAGTGTATGGTGTTTCCTGAAACATCTAAAAAACAAAGCAACAGAGCCTAGGGCACTTCCACTTATGGTCCTATAGCTTAGGGAAATTAAAATCAAAAAGACACAGCCACCCCAAAGTTTGGGACGCCTCTGTTTACAAGAACCTCATTTACAGTACAAGTTCAACATCGCAGAAAGTGAAAAATGGATAAAGAAGTTGTGGTATTTACTTACAAAGCAATATCACTCAGCAATGAAATCTATGTCATCAGGCCCTTAGCAGCACAATGAGTGGATTCAGGTATGATGATTCTAACTGAAATAAGTCACACAGAAAAAGAAACATCATAAGATATCAGGAATACACGGAATGTAAACTTGGCTACACAGGAACTGAATTACAGAACAGAACAGGGTCTCAAATTTAGAAAACCAACTTATGCTTGCTTAAGGGTAAAGGTGAGTTGGGGTGCTGCATAAAACCAGAGATTGAAATGAGCACAGATAAAGTTCCTTAAGCCAAATATGGAATAGACAAGAGCTACTCCTTGCTCAACGAAATGGACTCAACACCGCATATTAAAAGCCTAAGAATGTACCTGACTAGTAAGTATCTTAAAACCTATGGATTGCTATGTCTCCGAAAGAGAATCAAGCATGTGTACAGGGGCATAAACGCAGCAGTGATAGGATTGGAGAGGTTCGGTGAGCAAATGAAGACCCTTTGAAGTCATATTGCATGGTACCCATTCCACGGGTTTCAACTACCCAGGTTTAAGGTATTCTTCCTTCAGCTAAAACATGCATGTGGAACCTAGAGTATGATCAACCATGTGATCGGGAGACGTGTTCAAATATGTCTCAGTTTTCGTACCCTGGTACTCGGGTGCAACATTCCAGACGCTTTACTAACACCCTCCCGACTTGGAGAGTCAGTCCCTTTAACCTCCTGTTTGGCCCAGTTTGCAATTTCTGCGGAAGATGAACAGGAATAGCGAGAACCAATGAGAGACTAGCTGGAGGTGTCTGGATGGGCAAATTTAACTCTCATTTCCCACCAGGAAGAAGAATTAACCAAAGGCTCAGCGTGCCGTGCCGGAACCAGATTAGGGCCTGAAGCCATCCTGCGGTGTTGCGGCCAGCTCAAAAGAAAGCGAGTTGAAGAAAGGAGCTCAGGGGCACTGTAATTCACAAACCTGCAGAGTTATAAATGACAGCTATCGTCCAAAAATATACTGAAGTAAGGCTGCCAAGAGGACTTGAAAGCAGGGCAGAATTGCAGGAAACCGATTTCAGGAGGCAGACTGGAATTGCATTGAAAGCATAGGAAAAGAGGCAGAACGTCCACAATGATGCACTTGGCCAAAAAGGGCGTATGCGTTTTTTCCTGAATATATTCAGGAAAAAACGCATACGCCCTTTTTGGCCAACCAAGCAAGCTTGCAAAGGAAATCTGCACTACAATGAAGTCTCACTTCCCCCCGGTCAAAAGGGCCATCTGAAAAAAGTGTAAAATCCAGAAAGGCAGGACAGGCCATGGAGAACTGGGAGCCTTGTTATGCTGATGGGCGGGATGTAAATTGCCAACAGACACTCGGGAGAAGTGTATGGTGTTTCCTGAAACATCTAAAAAACAAAGCAACAGAGCCTAGGGCACTTCCACTTATGGTCCTATAGCTTAGGGAAATTAAAATCAAAAAGACACAGCCACCCCAAAGTTTGGGACGCCTCTGTTTACAAGAACCTCGTTTACAGTACAAGTTCAACATCGCAGAAAGTGAAAAATGGATAAAGAAGTTGTGGTATTTACTTACAAAACAATATCTCTCAGCAATGAAATCTATGTCATCAGGCCCTTAGCAGCACAATGAGTGGATTCAGGTATGATGATTCTAACTGAAATAAGTCACACAGAAAAAGAAACATCATAAGATATCAGTAATACACGGAATGTAAACTTGGCTACACAGGAACTGAATTACAGAACAGAACAGGGTCTCAAATTTAGAAAACCAACTTATGCTTGCTTAAGGGGAAAGGTGAGTTGGGGTGCTGCATAAAACCAGAGATTGAAATGAGCACAGATAAAGTTCCTTAAGCCAAATATGGAATAGACAAGAGCTACTCCTTGCTCAACGAAATGGACTCAACACCGCATATTAAATGCCTAAGAATGTACCTCACTAGTAAGTATCTTAAAACCTATGGATTGCTATGTCTCCGAAAGAGAATCAAGCATGTGTACAGGGGCATAAACGCAGCAGTGATAGGATTGGAGAGGTTCGGTGAGCAAATGAAGACCCTTTGAAGTCATATTGCATGGTACCCATTCCACGGGTTTCAACTACCCAGGTTTAAGGTATTCTTCCTTCAGCTAAAACATGCATGTGGAACCTAGAGTATGATCAACCATGTGATCGGGAGACGTGTTCAAATATGTCTCAGTTTTCGTACCCTGGTACTCGGGTGCAACATTCCAGACGCTTTACTAACACCCTCCCGACTTGGAGAGTCAGTCCCTTTAACCTCCTGTTTGGCCCAGTTTGCAATTTCTGCGGAAGATGAACAGGAATAGCGAGAACCAATGAGAGACTAGCTGGAGGTGTCTGGACGGGCAAATTTAACTCTCATTTCCCACCAGGAAGAGGAATTAACCAAAGGCTCAGCGTGCCGTGCCGGAACCAGATTAGGGCCTGAAGCCATCCTGCGGTGTTGCGGCCAGCTCAAAAGAAAGCGAGTTGAAGAAAGGAGCTCAGGGGCACTGTAATTCACAAACCTGCAGAGTTATAAATGACAGCTATCGTCCAAAAATATACTGAAGTAAGGCTGCCAAGAGGACTTGAAAGTGGGGCAGAATTGCAGGAAACCGATTTCAGGAGGTAGACTGGAATTGCATTGAAAGCATAGGAAAAGAGGCAGAACGTCCACAATGATGCACTTGGCCAAAAAGGGCGTATGCGTTTTTTCCTGAATATATTCAGGAAAAAACGCATACGCCCTTTTTGGCCAACCAAGCAAGCTTGCAAAGGAAATCTGCACTACAATGAAGTCTCACTTCCCCCCGGTCAAAAGGGCCATCTGAAAAAAGTGTAAAATCCAGAAAGGCAGGACAGGCCATGGAGAACTGGGAGCCTTGTTATGCTGATGGGCGGGATGTAAATTGCCAACAGACACTCGGGAGAAGTGTATGGTGTTTCCTGAAACATCTAAAAAACAAAGCAACAGAGCCTAGGGCACTTCCACTTATGGTCCTATAGCTTAGGGAAATTAAAATCAAAAAGACACAGCCACCCCAAAGTTTGGGACGCCTCTGTTTACAAGAACCTCGTTTACAGTACAAGTTCAACATCGCAGAAAGTGAAAAATGGATAAAGAAGTTGTGGTATTTACTTACAAAACAATATCTCTCAGCAATGAAATCTATGTCATCAGGCCCTTAGCAGCACAATGAGTGGATTCAGGTATGATGATTCTAACTGAAATAAGTCACACAGAAAAAGAAACATCATAAGATATCAGTAATACACGGAATGTAAACTTGGCTACACAGGAACTGAATTACAGAACAGAACAGGGTCTCAAATTTAGAAAACCAACTTATGCTTGCTTAAGGGGAAAGGTGAGTTGGGGTGCTGCATAAAACCAGAGATTGAAATGAGCACAGATAAAGTTCCTTAAGCCAAATATGGAATAGACAAGAGCTACTCCTTGCTCAACGAAATGGACTCAACACCGCATATTAAACGCCTAAGAATGTACCTGACTAGTAAGTATCTTAAAACCTATGGATTGCTATGTCTCCGAAAGAGAATCAAGCATGTGTACAGGGGCATAAACGCAGCAGTGATAGGATTGGAGAGGTTCGGTGAGCAAATGAAGACCCTTTGAAGTCATATTGCATGGTACCCATTCCACGGGTTTCAACTACCCAGGTTTAAGGTATTCTTCCTTCAGCTAAAACATGCATGTGGAACCTAGAGTATGATCAACCATGTGATCGGGAGACGTGTTCAAATATGTCTCAGTTTTCGTACCCTGGTACTCGGGTGCAACATTCCAGACGCTTTACTAACACCCTCCCGACTTGGAGAGTCAGTCCCTTTAACCTCCTGTTTGGCCCAGTTTGCAATTTCTGCGGAAGATGAACAGGAATAGCGAGAACCAATGAGAGACTAGCTGGAGGTGTCTGGACGGGCAAATTTAACTCTCATTTCCCACCAGGAAGAGGAATTAACCAAAGGCTCAGCGTGCCGTGCCGGAACCAGATTAGGGCCTGAAGCCATCCTGCGGTGTTGCGGCCAGCTCAAAAGAAAGCGAGTTGAAGAAAGGAGCTCAGGGGCACTGTAATTCACAAACCTGCAGAGTTATAAATGACAGCTATCGTCCAAAAATATACTGAAGTAAGGCTGCCAAGAGGACTTGAAAGCGGGGCAGAATTGCAGGAAACCTATTTCAGGAGGCAGACTGGAATTGCATTGAAAGCATAGGAAAAGAGGCAGAACGTCCACAATGATGCACTTGGCCAAAAAGGGCGTATGCGTTTTTTCCTGAATATATTCAGGAAAAAACGCATACGCCCTTTTTGTCCAACCAAGCAAGCTTGCAAAGGAAATCTGCACTACAATGAAGTCTCACTTCCCCCCGGTCAAAAGGGCCATCTGAAAAAAGTGTAAAATCCAGAAAGGCAGGACAGGCCATGGAGAACTGGGAGCCTTGTTATGCTGATGGGCGGGATGTAAATTGCCAACAGACACTCGGGAGAAGTGTATGGTGTTTCCTGAAACATCTAAAAAACAAAGCAACAGAGCCTAGGGCACTTCCACTTATGGTCCTATAGCTTAGGGAAATTAAAATCAAAAAGACACAGCCACCCCAAAGTTTGGGACGCCTCTGTTTACAAGAAACTCGTTTAGCGTACAAGTTCAACATCGCAGAAAGTGAAAAATGGATAAAGAAGTTGTGGTATTTACTTACAAAGCAATATCACTCAGCAATGAAATCTATGTCATCAGGCCCTTAGCAGCACAATGAGTGGATTCAGGTATGATGATTCTAACTGAAATAAGTCACACAGAAAAAGAAACATCATAAGATATCAGTAATACACGGAATGTAAACTTGGCTACACAGGAACTGAATTACAGAACAGAACAGGGTCTCAAATTTAGAAAACCAACTTATGCTTGCTTAAGGGGAAAGGTGAGTTGGGGTGCTGCATAAAACCAGAGATTGAAATGAGCACAGATAAAGTTCCTTAAGCCAAATATGGAATAGACAAGAGCTACTCCTTGCTCAACGAAATGGACTCAACACCGCATATTAATCGCCTAAGAATGTACCTGACTAGTAAGTATCTTAAAACCTATGGATTGCTATGTCTCCGAAAGAGAATCAAGCATGTGTACAGGGGCATAAACGCAGCAGTGATAGGATTGGAGAGGTTCGGTGAGCAAATGAAGACCCTTTGATGTCATATTGCATGGTACCCATTCCACGGGTTTCAACTACCCAGGTTTAAGGTATTCTTCCTTCAGCTAAAACATGCATGTGGAACCTAGAGTATGATCAACCATGTGATTGGGAGACGTGTTCAAATATGTCTCAGTTTTCGTACCCTGGTACTCGGGTGCAACATTCCAGACGCTTTACTAACACCCTCCCGACTTGGAGAGTCAGTCCCTTTAACCTCCTGTTTGGCCCAGTTTGCAATTTCTGCGGAAGATGAACAGGAATAGCGAGAACCAATGAGAGACTAGCTGGAGGTGTCTGGATGGGCAAATTTAACTCTCATTTCCCACCAGGAAGAGGAATTAACCAAAGGCTCAGCGTGCCGTGCCGGAACCAGATTAGGGCCTGAAGCCATCCTGCGGTGTTGCGGCCAGCTCAAAAGAAAGCGAGTTGAAGAAAGGAGCTCAGGGGCACTGTAATTCACAAACCTGCAGAGTTATAAATGACAGCTATCGTCCAAAAATATACTGAAGTAAGGCTGCCAAGAGGACTTGAAAGCGGGGCAGAATTGCAGGAAACCGATTTCAGGAGGTAGACTGGAATTGCATTGAAAGCATAGGAAAAGAGGCAGAACGTCCACAATGATGCACTTGGCCAAAAAGGGCGTATGCGTTTTTTCCTGAATATATTCAGGAAAAAACGCATACGCCCTTTTTGGCCAACCAAGCAAGCTTGCAAAGGAAATCTGCACTACAATGAAGTCTCACTTCCCCCCGGTCAAAAGGGCCATCTGAAAAAAGTGTAAAATCCAGAAAGGCAGGACAGGCCATGGAGAACTGGGAGCCTTGTTATGCTGATGGGCGGGATGTAAATTGCCAACAGACACTCGGGAGAAGTGTATGGTGTTTCCTGAAACATCTAAAAAACAAAGCAACAGAGCCTAGGGCACTTCCACTTATGGTCCTATAGCTTAGGGAAATTAAAATCAAAAAGACACAGCCACCCCAAAGTTTGGGACGCCTCTGTTTACAAGAACCTCGTTTACAGTACAAGTTCAACATCGCAGAAAGTGAAAAATGGATAAAGAAGTTGTGGTATTTACTTACAAAGCAATATCACTCAGCAATGAAATCTATGTCATCAGGCCCTTAGCAGCACAATGAGTGGATTCAGGTATGATGATTCTAACTGAAATAAGTCACACAGAAAAAGAAACATCATAAGATATCAGGAATACACGGAATGTAAACTTGGCTACACAGGAACTGAATTACAGAACAGAACAGGGTCTCAAATTTAGAAAACCAACTTATGCTTGCTTAAGGGGAAAGGTGAGTTGGGGTGCTGCATAAAACCAGAGATTGAAATGAGCACAGATAAAGTTCCTTAAGCCAAATATGGAATAGACAAGAGCTACTCCTTGCTCAACGAAATGGACTCAACACCGCATATTAAAAGCCTAAGAATGTACCTGACTAGTAAGTATCTTAAAACCTATGGATTGCTATGTCTCCGAAAGAGAATCAAGCATGTGTACAGGGGCATAAACGCAGCAGTGATAGGATTGGAGAGGTTCGGTGAGCAAATGAAGACCCTTTGAAGTCATATTGCATGGTACCCATTCCACGGGTTTCAACTACCCAGGTTTAAGGTATTCTTCCTTCAGCTAAAACATGCATGTGGAACCTAGAGTATGATCAACCATGTGATCGGGAGACGTGTTCAAATATGTCTCAGTTTTCGTACCCTGGTACTCGGGTGCAACATTCCAGACGCTTTACTAACACCCTCCCGACTTGGAGAGTCAGTCCCTTTAACCTCCTGTTTGGCCCAGTTTGCAATTTCTGCGGAAGATGAACAGGAATAGCGAGAACCAATGAGAGACTAGCTGGAGGTGTCTGGACGGGCAAATTTAACTCTCATTTCCCACCAGGAAGAGGAATTAACCAAAGGCTCAGCGTGCCGTGCCGGAACCAGATTAGGGCCTGAAGCCATCCTGCGGTGTTGCGGCCAGCTCAAAAGAAAACGAGTTGAAGAAAGGAGCTCAGGGGCACTGTAATTCACAAACCTGCAGAGTTATAAATGACAGCTATCGTCCAAAAATATACTGAAGTAAGGCTGCCAAGAGGACTTGAAAGCGGGGCAGAATTGCAGGAAACCGATTTCAAGAGGCAGACTGGAATTGCATTGAAAGCATAGGAAAAGAGGCAGAACGTCCACAATGATGCACTTGGCCAAAAAGGGCGTATGCGTTTTATCCTGAATATATTCAGGAAAAAACGCATATGCCCTTTTTGGCCAACCAAGCAAGCTTGCAAAGGAAATCTGCACTACAATGAAGTCTCACTTCCCCCCGGTCAAAAGGGCCATCTGAAAAAAGTGTAAAATCCAGAAAGGCAGGACAGGCCATGGAGAACTGGGAGCCTTGTTATGCTGATGGGCGGGATGTAAATTGCCAACAGACACTCGGGAGAAGTGTATGGTGTTTCCTGAAACATCTAAAAAACAAAGCAACAGAGCCTAGGGCACTTCCACTTATGGTCCTATAGCTTAGGGAAATTAAAATCAAAAAGACACAGCCACCCCAAAGTTTGGGACGCCTCTGTTTACAAGAACCTCGTTTACAGTACAAGTTCAACATCGCAGAAAGTGAAAAATGGATAAAGAAGTTGTGGTATTTACTTACAAAACAATATCTCTCAGCAATGAAATCTATGTCATCAGGCCCTTAGCAGCACAATGAGTGGATTCAGGTATGATGATTCTAACTGAAATAAGTCACACAGAAAAAGAAACATCATAAGATATCAGTAATACACGGAATGTAAACTTGGCTACACAGGAACTGAATTACAGAACAGAACAGGGTCTCAAATTTAGAAAACCAACTTATGCTTGCTTAAGGGGAAAGGTGAGTTGGGGTGCTGCATAAAACCAGAGATTGAAATGAGCACAGATAAAGTTCCTTAAGCCAAATATGGAATAGACAAGAGCTACTCCTTGCTCAACGAAATGGACTCAACACCGCATATTAAACGCCTAAGAATGTACCTGACTAGTAAGTATCTTAAAACCTATGGATTGCTATGTCTCCGAAAGAGAATCAAGCATGTGTACAGGGACATAAACGCAGCAGTGATAGGATTGGAGAGGTTCGGTGAGCAAATGAAGACCCTTTGAAGTCATATTGCATGGTACCCATTCCACGGGTTTCAACTACCCAGGTTTAAGGTATTCTTCCTTCAGCTAAAACATGCATGTGGAACCTAGAGTATGATCAACCATGTGATCGGGAGACGTGTTCAAATATGTCTCAGTTTTCGTACCCTGGTACTCGGGTGCAACATTCCAGACGCTTTCCTAACACCCTCCCGACTTGGAGAGTCAGTCCCTTTAACCTCCTGTTTGGCCCAGTTTGCAATTTCTGCGGAAGATGAACAGGAATAGCGAGAACCAATGAGAGACTAGCTGGAGGTGTCTGGACGGGCAAATTTAACTCTCATTTCCCACCAGGAAGAGGAATTAACCAAAGGCTCAGCGTGCCGTGCCGGAACCAGATTAGGGCCTGAAGCCATCCTGCGGTGTTGCGGCCAGCTCAAAAGAAAGCGAGTTGAAGAAAGGAGCTCAGGGGCACTGTAATTCACAAACCTGCAGAGTTATAAATGACAGCTATCGTCCAAAAATATACTGAAGTAAGGCTGCCAAGAGGACTTGAAAGCGGGGCAGAATTGCAGGAAACCTATTTCAGGAGGCAGACTGGAATTGCATTGAAAGCATAGGAAAAGAGGCAGAACGTCCACAATGATGCACTTGGCCAAAAAGGGCGTATGCGTTTTTTCCTGAATATATTCAGGAAAAAACGCATACGCCCTTTTTGGCCAACCAAGCAAGCTTGCAAAGGAAATCTGCACTACAATGAAGTCTCACTTCCCCCCGGTCAAAAGGGCCATCTGAAAAAAGTGTAAAATCCAGAAAGGCAGGACAGGCCATGGAGAACTGGGAGCCTTGTTATGCTGATGGGCGGGATGTAAATTGCCAACAGACACTCGGGAGAAGTGTATGGTGTTTCCTGAAACATCTAAAAAACAAAGCAACAGAGCCTAGGGCACTTCCACTTATGGTCCTATAGCTTAGGGAAATTAAAATCAAAAAGACACAGCCACCCCAAAGTTTGGGACGCCTCTGTTTACAAGAACCTCGTTTAGCGTACAAGTTCAACATCGCAGAAAGTGAAAAATGGATAAAGAAGTTGTGGTATTTACTTACAAAGCAATATCACTCAGCAATGAAATCTATGTCATCAGGCCCTTAGCAGCACAATGAGTGGATTCAGGTATGATGATTCTAACTGAAATAAGTCACACAGAAAAAGAAACATCATAAGATATCAGTAATACACGGAATGTAAACTTGGCTACACAGGAACTGAATTACAGAACAGAACAGGGTCTCAAATTTAGAAAACCAACTTATGCTTGCTTAAGGGTAAAGGTGAGTTGGGGTGCTGCATAAAACCAGAGATTGAAATGAACACAGATAAAGTTCCTTAAGCCAAATATGGAATAGACAAGAGCTACTCCTTGCTCAACGAAATGGACTCAACACCGCATATTAAATGCCTAAGAATGTACCTGACTAGTAAGTATCTTAAAACCTATGGATTGCTATGTCTCCGAAAGAGAATCAAGCATGTGTACAGGGGCATAAATGCAGCAGTGATAGGATTGGAGAGGTTCGGTGAGCAAATGAAGACCCTTTGAAGTCATATTGCATGGTACCCATTCCACGGGTTTCAACTACCCAGGTTTAAGGTATTCTTCCTTCAGCTAAAACATGCATGTGGAACCTAGAGTATGATCAACCATGTGATCGGGAGACGTGTTCAAATATGTCTCAGTTTTCGTACCCTGGTACTCGGGTGCAACATTCCAGACGCTTTACTAACACCCTCCCGACTTGGAGAGTCAGTCCCTTTAACCTCCTGTTTGGCCCAGTTTGCAATTTCTGCGGAAGATGAACAGGAATAGCGAGAACCAATGAGAGACTAGCTGGAGGTGTCTGGACGGGCAAATTTAACTCTCATTTCCCACCAGGAAGAGGAATTAACCAAAGGCTCAGCGTGCCGTGCCGGAACCAGATTAGGGCCTGAAGCCATCCTGCGGTGTTGCGGCCAGCTCAAAAGAAAGCGAGTTGAAGAAAGGAGCTCAGGGGCACTGTAATTCACAAACCTGCAGAGTTATAAATGACAGCTATCGTCCAAAAATATACTGAAGTAAGGCTGCCAAGAGGACTTGAAAGCGGGGCAGAATTGCAGGAAACCGATTTCAGGAGGTAGACTGGAATTGCATTGAAAGCATAGGAAAAGAGGCAGAACGTCCACAATGATGCACTTGGCCAAAAAGGGCGTATGCGTTTTCTCCTAAATATATTCAGGAAAAAACGCATACGCCCTTTTTGGCCAACCAAGCAAGCTTGCAAAGGAAATCTGCACTACAATGAAGTCTCACTTCCCCCCGGTCAAAAGGGCCATCTGAAAAAAGTGTAAAATCCAGAAAGGCAGGACAGGCCATGGAGAACTGGGAGCCTTGTTATGCTGATGGGCGGGATGTAAATTGCCAACAGACACTCGGGAGAAGTGTATGGTGTTTCCTGAAACATCTAAAAAACAAAGCAACAGAGCCTAGGGCACTTCCACTTATGGTCCTATAGATTAGGGAAATTAAAATCAAAAAGACACAGCCACCCCAAAGTTTGGGACGCCTCTGTTTACAAGAACCTCGTTTACAGTACAAGTTCAACATTGCAGAAAGTGAAAAATGGATAAAGAAGTTGTGGTATTTACTTACAAAGCAATATCACTCTGCAATGAAATCTATGTCATCAGGCCCTTAGCAGCACAATGAGTGGATTCAGGTATGATGATTCTAACTGAAATAAGTCACACAGAAAAAGAAACATCATAAGATATCAGGAATACACGGAATGTAAACTTGGCTACACAGGAACTGAATTACAGAACAGAACAGGGTCTCAAATTTAGAAAACCAACTTATGCTTGCTTAAGGGTAAAGGTGAGTTGGGGTGCTGCATAAAACCAGAGATTGAAATGAGCACAGATAAAGTTCCTTAAGCCAAATATGGAATAGACAAGAGCTACTCCTTGCTCAAAGAAATGGACTCAACACCGCATATTAAACGCCTAAGAATGTACCTGACTAGTAAGTATCTTAAAACCTATGGATTGCTATGTCTCCGAAAGAGAATCAAGCATGTGTACAGGGGCATAAACACAGCAGTGATAGGATTGGAGAGGTTCGGTGAGCAACTGAAGACCCTTTGAAGTCATATTGCATGGTACCCATTCCACGGGTTTCAACTACCCAGGTTTAAGGTATTCTTCCTTCAGCTAAAACATGCATGTGGAACCTAGAGTCTGATCAACCATGTGATCAGGAGACGTGTTCAAATATGTCTCAGTTTTCGTACCCTGGTACTCAGGTGCAACATTCCAGACGCTTTACTAACACCCTCCCGACTTGGAGAGTCAGTCCCTTTAACCTCCTGTTTGGCCCAGTTTGCAATTTCTGCGGAAGATGAACAGGAATAGCGAGAACCAATGAGAGACTAGCTGGAGGTGTCTGGACGGGCAAATTTAACTCTCATTTCCCACCAGGAAGAGGAATTAACCAAAGGCTCAGCGTGCCGTGCCGGAACCAGATTAGGGCCTGAAGCCATCCTGCGGTGTTGCGGCCAGGTCACAAGAAAGCGAGTTGAAGAAAGGAGCTCAGGGGCACTGTAATTCACAAACCTGCAGAGTTATAAATGACAGCTATCGTCCAAAAATATACTGAAGTAAGGCTGCCAAGAGGACTTGAAAGCGGGGCAGAATTGCAGGAAACCGATTTCAGGAGGTAGACTGGAATTGCATTGAAAGCATAGGAAAAGAGGCAGAACGTCCACAATGATGCACTTGGCCAAAAAGGGCGTATGCGTTTTTTCCTGAATATATTCAGGAAAAAACGCATACGCCCTTTTTGGCCAACCAAGCAAGCTTGCAAAGGAAATCTGCACTACAATGAAGTCTCACTTCCCCCCGGTCAAAAGGGCCATCTGAAAAAAGTGTAAAATCCAGAAAGGCAGGACAGGCCATGGAGAACTGGGAGCCTTGTTATGCTGATGGGCGGGATGTAAATTGCCAACAGACACTCGGGAGAAGTGTATGGTGTTTCCTGAAACATCTAAAAAACAAAGCAACAGAGCCTAGGGCACTTCCACTTATGGTCCTATAGATTAGGGAAATTAAAATCAAAAAGACACAGCCACCCCAAAGTTTGGGACGCCTCTGTTTACAAGAACCTCGTTTACAGTACAAGTTCAACATCGCAGAAAGTGAAAAATGGATAAAGAAGTTGTGGTATTTACTTACAAAGCAATATCACTCTGCAATGAAATCTATGTCATCAGGCCCTTAGCAGCACAATGAGTGGATTCAGGTATGATGATTCTAACTGAAATAAGTCACACAGAAAAAGAAACATCATAAGATATCAGGAATACACGGAATGTAAACTTGGCTACACAGGAACTGAATTACAGAACAGAACAGGGTCTCAAATTTAGAAAACCAACTTATGCTTGCTTAAGGGTAAAGGTGAGTTGGGGTGCTGCATAAAACCAGAGATTGAAATGAACACAGATAAAGTTCCTTAAGCCAAATATGGAATAGACAAGAGCTACTCCTTGCTCAACGAAATGGACTCAACACCGCATATTAAATGCCTAAGAATGTACCTGACTAGTAAGTATCTTAAAACCTATGGATTGCTATGTCTCCGAAAGAGAATCAAGCATGTGTACAGGGGCATAAACGCAGCAGTGATAGGATTGGAGAGGTTCGGTGAGCAAATGAAGACCCTTTGAAGTCATATTGCATGGTACCCATTCCACGGGTTTCAACTACCCAGGTTTAAGGTATTCTTCCTTCAGCTAAAACATGCATGTGGAACCTAGAGTATGATCAACCATGTGATCGGGAGACGTGTTCAAATATGTCTCAGTTTTCGTACCCTGGTACTCGGGTGCAACATTCCAGACGCTTTACTAACACCCTCCCGACTTGGAGAGTCAGTCCCTTTAACCTCCTGTTTGGCCCAGTTTGCAATTTCTGCGGAAGATGAACAGGAATAGCGAGAACCAATGAGAGACTAGCTGGAGGTGTCTGGACGGGCAAATTTAACTCTCATTTCCCACCAGGAAGAGGAATTAACCAAAGGCTCAGCGTGCCGTGCCGGAACCAGATTAGGGCCTGAAGCCATCCTGCGGTGTTGCGGCCAGGTCACAAGAAAGCGAGTTGAAGAAAGGAGCTCAGGGGCACTGTAATTCACAAACCTGCAGAGTTATAAATGACAGCTATCGTCCAAAAATATACTGAAGTAAGGCTGCCAAGAGGACTTGAAAGCGGGGCAGAATTGCAGGAAACCGATTTCAGGAGGTAGACTGGAATTGCATTGAAAGCATAGGAAAAGAGGCAGAACGTCCACAATGATGCACTTGGCCAAAAAGGGCGTATGCGTTTTTTCCTGAATATATTCAGGAAAAAACGCATACGCCCTTTTTGGCCAACCAAGCAAGCTTGCAAAGGAAATCTGCACTACAATGAAGTCTCACTTCCCCCCGGTCAAAAGGGCCATCTGAAAAAAGTGTAAAATCCAGAAAGGCAGGACAGGCCATGGAGAACTGGGAGCCTTGTTATGCTGATGGGCGGGATGTAAATTGCCAACAGACACTCGGGAGAAGTGTATGGTGTTTCCTGAAACATCTAAAAAACAAAGCAACAGAGCCTAGGGCACTTCCACTTATGGTCCTATAGCTTAGGGAAATTAAAATCAAAAAGACACAGCCACCCCAAAGTTTGGGACGCCTCTGTTTACAAGAACCTCGTTTACAGTACAAGTTCAACATCGCAGAAAGTGAAAAATGGATAAAGAAGTTGTGGTATTTACTTACAAAACAATATCTCTCAGCAATGAAATCTATGTCATCAGGCCCTTAGCAGCACAATGAGTGGATTCAGGTATGATGATTCTAACTGAAATAAGTCACACAGAAAAAGAAACATCATAAGATATCAGTAATACACGGAATGTAAACTTGGCTACACAGGAACTGAATTACAGAACAGAACAGGGTCTCAAATTTAGAAAACCAACTTATGCTTGCTTAAGGGGAAAGGTGAGTTGGGGTGCTGCATAAAACCAGAGATTGAAATGAGCACAGATAAAGTTCCTTAAGCCAAATATGGAATAGACAAGAGCTACTCCTTGCTCAACGAAATGGACTCAACACCGCATATTAAATGCCTAAGAATGTACCTCACTAGTAAGTATCTTAAAACCTATGGATTGCTATGTCTCCGAAAGAGAATCAAGCATGTGTACAGGGGCATAAACGCAGCAGTGATAGGATTGGAGAGGTTCGGTGAGCAAATGAAGACCCTTTGAAGTCATATTGCATGGTACCCATTCCACGGGTTTCAACTACCCAGGTTTAAGGTATTCTTCCTTCAGCTAAAACATGCATGTGGAACCTAGAGTATGATCAACCATGTGATCGGGAGACGTGTTCAAATATGTCTCAGTTTTCGTACCCTGGTACTCGGGTGCAACATTCCAGACGCTTTACTAACACCCTCCCGACTTGGAGAGTCAGTCCCTTTAACCTCCTGTTTGGCCCAGTTTGCAATTTCTGCGGAAGATGAACAGGAATAGCGAGAACCAATGAGAGACTAGCTGGAGGTGTCTGGACGGGCAAATTTAACTCTCATTTCCCACCAGGAAGAGGAATTAACCAAAGGCTCAGCGTGCCGTGCCGGAACCAGATTAGGGCCTGAAGCCATCCTGCGGTGTTGCGGCCAGCTCAAAAGAAAGCGAGTTGAAGAAAGGAGCTCAGGGGCACTGTAATTCACAAACCTGCAGAGTTATAAATGACAGCTATCGTCCAAAAATATACTGAAGTAAGGCTGCCAAGAGGACTTGAAAGTGGGGCAGAATTGCAGGAAACCGATTTCAGGAGGTAGACTGGAATTGCATTGAAAGCATAGGAAAAGAGGCAGAACGTCCACAATGATGCACTTGGCCAAAAAGGGCGTATGCGTTTTTTCCTGAATATATTCAGGAAAAAACGCATACGCCCTTTTTGGCCAACCAAGCAAGCTTGCAAAGGAAATCTGCACTACAATGAAGTCTCACTTCCCCCCGGTCAAAAGGGCCATCTGAAAAAAGTGTAAAATCCAGAAAGGCAGGACAGGCCATGGAGAACTGGGAGCCTTGTTATGCTGATGGGCGGGATGTAAATTGCCAACAGACACTCGGGAGAAGTGTATGGTGTTTCCTGAAACATCTAAAAAACAAAGCAACAGAGCCTAGGGCACTTCCACTTATGGTCCTATAGCTTAGGGAAATTAAAATCAAAAAGACACAGCCACCCCAAAGTTTGGGACGCCTCTGTTTACAAGAACCTCGTTTACAGTACAAGTTCAACATCGCAGAAAGTGAAAAATGGATAAAGAAGTTGTGGTATTTACTTACAAAACAATATCTCTCAGCAATGAAATCTATGTCATCAGGCCCTTAGCAGCACAATGAGTGGATTCAGGTATGATGATTCTAACTGAAATAAGTCACACAGAAAAAGAAACATCATAAGATATCAGTAATACACGGAATGTAAACTTGGCTACACAGGAACTGAATTACAGAACAGAACAGGGTCTCAAATTTAGAAAACCAACTTATGCTTGCTTAAGGGGAAAGGTGAGTTGGGGTGCTGCATAAAACCAGAGATTGAAATGAGCACAGATAAAGTTCCTTAAGCCAAATATGGAATAGACAAGAGCTACTCCTTGCTCAACGAAATGGACTCAACACCGCATATTAAACGCCTAAGAATGTACCTGACTAGTAAGTATCTTAAAACCTATGGATTGCTATGTCTCCGAAAGAGAATCAAGCATGTGTACAGGGGCATAAACGCAGCAGTGATAGGATTGGAGAGGTTCGGTGAGCAAATGAAGACCCTTTGAAGTCATATTGCATGGTACCCATTCCACGGGTTTCAACTACCCAGGTTTAAGGTATTCTTCCTTCAGCTAAAACATGCATGTGGAACCTAGAGTATGATCAACCATGTGATCGGGAGACGTGTTCAAATATGTCTCAGTTTTCGTACCCTGGTACTCGGGTGCAACATTCCAGACGCTTTACTAACACCCTCCCGACTTGGAGAGTCAGTCCCTTTAACCTCCTGTTTGGCCCAGTTTGCAATTTCTGCGGAAGATGAACAGGAATAGCGAGAACCAATGAGAGACTAGCTGGAGGTGTCTGGACGGGCAAATTTAACTCTCATTTCCCACCAGGAAGAGGAATTAACCAAAGGCTCAGCGTGCCGTGCCGGAACCAGATTAGGGCCTGAAGCCATCCTGCGGTGTTGCGGCCAGCTCAAAAGAAAGCGAGTTGAAGAAAGGAGCTCAGGGGCACTGTAATTCACAAACCTGCAGAGTTATAAATGACAGCTATCGTCCAAAAATATACTGAAGTAAGGCTGCCAAGAGGACTTGAAAGCGGGGCAGAATTGCAGGAAACCGATTTCAGGAGGTAGACTGGAATTGCATTGAAAGCATAGGAAAAGAGGCAGAACGTCCACAATGATGCACTTGGCCAAAAAGGGCGTATGCGTTTTTTCCTGAATATATTCAGGAAAAAACGCATACGCCCTTTTTGGCCAACCAAGCAAGCTTGCAAAGGAAATCTGCACTACAATGAAGTCTCACTTCCCCCCGGTCAAAAGGGCCATCTGAAAAAAGTGTAAAATCCAGAAAGGCAGGACAGGCCATGGAGAACTGGGAGCCTTGTTATGCTGATGGGCGGGATGTAAATTGCCAACAGACACTCGGGAGAAGTGTATGGTGTTTCCTGAAACATCTAAAAAACAAAGCAACAGAGCCTAGGGCACTTCCACTTATGGTCCTATAGCTTAGGGAAATTAAAATCAAAAAGACACAGCCACCCCAAAGTTTGGGACGCCTCTGTTTACAAGAACCTCGTTTACAGTACAAGTTCAACATCGCAGAAAGTGAAAAATGGATAAAGAAGTTGTGGTATTTACTTACAAAGCAATATCACTCAGCAATGAAATCTATGTCATCAGGCCCTTAGCAGCACAATGAGTGGATTCAGGTATGATGATTCTAACTGAAATAAGTCACACAGAAAAAGAAACATCATAAGATATCAGGAATACACGGAATGTAAACTTGGCTACACAGGAACTGAATTACAGAACAGAACAGGGTCTCAAATTTAGAAAACCAACTTATGCTTGCTTAAGGGGAAAGGTGAGTTGGGGTGCTGCATAAAACCAGAGATTGAAATGAGCACAGATAAAGTTCCTTAAGCCAAATATGGAATAGACAAGAGCTACTCCTTGCTCAACGAAATGGACTCAACACCGCATATTAAAAGCCTAAGAATGTACCTGACTAGTAAGTATCTTAAAACCTATGGATTGCTATGTCTCCGAAAGAGAATCAAGCATGTGTACAGGGGCATAAACGCAGCAGTGATAGGATTGGAGAGGTTCGGTGAGCAAATGAAGACCCTTTGAAGTCATATTGCATGGTACCCATTCCACGGGTTTCAACTACCCAGGTTTAAGGTATTCTTCCTTCAGCTAAAACATGCATGTGGAACCTAGAGTATGATCAACCATGTGATCGGGAGACGTGTTCAAATATGTCTCAGTTTTCGTACCCTGGTACTCGGGTGCAACATTCCAGACGCTTTACTAACACCCTCCCGACTTGGAGAGTCAGTCCCTTTAACCTCCTGTTTGGCCCAGTTTGCAATTTCTGCGGAAGATGAACAGGAATAGCGAGAACCAATGAGAGACTAGCTGGAGGTGTCTGGACGGGCAAATTTAACTCTCATTTCCCACCAGGAAGAGGAATTAACCAAAGGCTCAGCGTGCCGTGCCGGAACCAGATTAGGGCCTGAAGCCATCCTGCGGTGTTGCGGCCAGCTCAAAAGAAAACGAGTTGAAGAAAGGAGCTCAGGGGCACTGTAATTCACAAACCTGCAGAGTTATAAATGACAGCTATCGTCCAAAAATATACTGAAGTAAGGCTGCCAAGAGGACTTGAAAGCGGGGCAGAATTGCAGGAAACCGATTTCAAGAGGCAGACTGGAATTGCATTGAAAGCATAGGAAAAGAGGCAGAACGTCCACAATGATGCACTTGGCCAAAAAGGGCGTATGCGTTTTATCCTGAATATATTCAGGAAAAAACGCATACGCCCTTTTTGGCCAACCAAGCAAGCTTGCAAAGGAAATCTGCACTACAATGAAGTCTCACTTCCCCCCGGTCAAAAGGGCCATCTGAAAAAAGTGTAAAATCCAGAAAGGCAGGACAGGCCATGGAGAACTGGGAGCCTTGTTATGCTGATGGGCGGGATGTAAATTGCCAACAGACACTCGGGAGAAGTGTATGGTGTTTCCTGAAACATCTAAAAAACAAAGCAACAGAGCCTAGGGCACTTCCACTTATGGTCCTATAGCTTAGGGAAATTAAAATCAAAAAGACACAGCCACCCCAAAGTTTGGGACGCCTCTGTTTACAAGAACCTCGTTTACAGTACAAGTTCAACATCGCAGAAAGTGAAAAATGGATAAAGAAGTTGTGGTATTTACTTACAAAACAATATCTCTCAGCAATGAAATCTATGTCATCAGGCCCTTAGCAGCACAATGAGTGGATTCAGGTATGATGATTCTAACTGAAATAAGTCACACAGAAAAAGAAACATCATAAGATATCAGTAATACACGGAATGTAAACTTGGCTACACAGGAACTGAATTACAGAACAGAACAGGGTCTCAAATTTAGAAAACCAACTTATGCTTGCTTAAGGGGAAAGGTGAGTTGGGGTGCTGCATAAAACCAGAGATTGAAATGAGCACAGATAAAGTTCCTTAAGCCAAATATGGAATAGACAAGAGCTACTCCTTGCTCAACGAAATGGACTCAACACCGCATATTAAACGCCTAAGAATGTACCTGACTAGTAAGTATCTTAAAACCTATGGATTGCTATGTCTCCGAAAGAGAATCAAGCATGTGTACAGGGACATAAACGCAGCAGTGATAGGATTGGAGAGGTTCGGTGAGCAAATGAAGACCCTTTGAAGTCATATTGCATGGTACCCATTCCACGGGTTTCAACTACCCAGGTTTAAGGTATTCTTCCTTCAGCTAAAACATGCATGTGGAACCTAGAGTATGATCAACCATGTGATCGGGAGACGTGTTCAAATATGTCTCAGTTTTCGTACCCTGGTACTCGGGTGCAACATTCCAGACGCTTTCCTAACACCCTCCCGACTTGGAGAGTCAGTCCCTTTAACCTCCTGTTTGGCCCAGTTTGCAATTTCTGCGGAAGATGAACAGGAATAGCGAGAACCAATGAGAGACTAGCTGGAGGTGTCTGGACGGGCAAATTTAACTCTCATTTCCCACCAGGAAGAGGAATTAACCAAAGGCTCAGCGTGCCGTGCCGGAACCAGATTAGGGCCTGAAGCCATCCTGCGGTGTTGCGGCCAGCTCAAAAGAAAGCGAGTTGAAGAAAGGAGCTCAGGGGCACTGTAATTCACAAACCTGCAGAGTTATGAATGACAGCTATCGTCCAAAAATATACTGAAGTAAGGCTGCCAAGAGGACTTGAAAGCGGGGCAGAATTGCAGGAAACCTATTTCAGGAGGCAGACTGGAATTGCATTGAAAGCATAGGAAAAGAGGCAGAACGTCCACAATGATGCACTTGGCCAAAAAGGGCGTATGCGTTTTTTCCTGAATATATTCAGGAAAAAACGCATACGCCCTTTTTGGCCAACCAAGCAAGCTTGCAAAGGAAATCTGCACTACAATGAAGTCTCACTTCCCCCCGGTCAAAAGGGCCATCTGAAAAAAGTGTAAAATCCAGAAAGGCAGGACAGGCCATGGAGAACTGGGAGCCTTGTTATGCTGATGGGCGGGATGTAAATTGCCAACAGACACTCGGGAGAAGTGTATGGTGTTTCCTGAAACATCTAAAAAACAAAGCAACAGAGCCTAGGGCACTTCCACTTATGGTCCTATAGCTTAGGGAAATTAAAATCAAAAAGACACAGCCACCCCAAAGTTTGGGACGCCTCTGTTTACAAGAACCTCGTTTAGCGTACAAGTTCAACATCGCAGAAAGTGAAAAATGGATAAAGAAGTTGTGGTATTTACTTACAAAGCAATATCACTCAGCAATGAAATCTATGTCATCAGGCCCTTAGCAGCACAATGAGTGGATTCAGGTATGATGATTCTAACTGAAATAAGTCACACAGAAAAAGAAACATCATAAGATATCAGTAATACACGGAATGTAAACTTGGCTACACAGGAACTGAATTACAGAACAGAACAGGGTCTCAAATTTAGAAAACCAACTTATGCTTGCTTAAGGGTAAAGGTGAGTTGGGGTGCTGCATAAAACCAGAGATTGAAATGAACACAGATAAAGTTCCTTAAGCCAAATATGGAATAGACAAGAGCTACTCCTTGCTCAACGAAATGGACTCAACACCGCATATTAAATGCCTAAGAATGTACCTGACTAGTAAGTATCTTAAAACCTATGGATTGCTATGTCTCCGAAAGAGAATCAAGCATGTGTACAGGGGCATAAATGCAGCAGTGATAGGATTGGAGAGGTTCGGTGAGCAAATGAAGACCCTTTGAAGTCATATTGCATGGTACCCATTCCACGGGTTTCAACTACCCAGGTTTAAGGTATTCTTCCTTCAGCTAAAACATGCATGTGGAACCTAGAGTATGATCAACCATGTGATCGGGAGACGTGTTCAAATATGTCTCAGTTTTCGTACCCTGGTACTCGGGTGCAACATTCCAGACGCTTTACTAACACCCTCCCGACTTGGAGAGTCAGTCCCTTTAACCTCCTGTTTGGCCCAGTTTGCAATTTCTGCGGAAGATGAACAGGAATAGCGAGAACCAATGAGAGACTAGCTGGAGGTGTCTGGACGGGCAAATTTAACTCTCATTTCCCACCAGGAAGAGGAATTAACCAAAGGCTCAGCATGCCGTGCCGGAACCAGATTAGGGCCTGAAGCCATCCTGCGGTGTTGCGGCCAGCTCAAAAGAAAGCGAGTTGAAGAAAGGAGCTCAGGGGCACTGTAATTCACAAACCTGCAGAGTTATAAATGACAGCTATCGTCCAAAAATATACTGAAGTAAGGCTGCCAAGAGGACTTGAAAGCGGGGCAGAATTGCAGGAAACCGATTTCAGGAGGTAGACTGGAATTGCATTGAAAGCATAGGAAAAGAGGCAGAACGTCCACAATGATGCACTTGGCCAAAAAGGGCGTATGCGTTTTCTCCTAAATATATTCAGGAAAAAACGCATACGCCCTTTTTGGCCAACCAAGCAAGCTTGCAAAGGAAATCTGCACTACAATGAAGTCTCACTTCCCCCCGGTCAAAAGGGCCATCTGAAAAAAGTGTAAAATCCAGAAAGGCAGGACAGGCCATGGAGAACTGGGAGCCTTGTTATGCTGATGGGCGGGATGTAAATTGCCAACAGACACTCGGGAGAAGTGTATGGTGTTTCCTGAAACATCTAAAAAACAAAGCAACAGAGCCTAGGGCACTTCCACTTATGGTCCTATAGCTTAGGGAAATTAAAATCAAAAAGACACAGCCACCCCAAACATTGGGACGCCTCTGTTTACAAGAACCTCGTTTACAGTACAAGTTCAACATCGCAGAAAGTGAAAAATGGATAAAGAAGTTGTGGTATTTACTTACAAAGCAATATCACTCAGCAATGAAATCTATGTCATCAGGCCCTTAGCAGCACAATGAGTGGATTCAGGTATGATGATTCTAACTGAAATAAGTCACACAGAAAAAGAAACATCATAAGATATCAGTAATACACGGAATGTAAACTTGGCTACACAGGAACTGAATTACAGAACAGAACAGGGTCTCAAATTTAGAAAACCAACTTATGCTTGCTTAAGGGTAAAGGTGAGTTGGGGTGCTGCATAAAACCAGAGATTGAAATGAGCACAGATAAAGTTCCTTAAGCCAAATATGGAATAGACAAGAGCTACTCCTTGCTCAAAGAAATGGACTCAACACCGCATATTAAACGCCTAAGAATGTACCTGACTAGTAAGTATCTTAAAACCTATGGATTGCTATGTCTCCGAAAGAGAATCAAGCATGTGTACAGGGGCATAAACACAGCAGTGATAGGATTGGAGAGGTTCGGTGAGCAACTGAAGACCCTTTGAAGTCATATTGCATGGTACCCATTCCACGGGTTTCAACTACCCAGGTTTAAGGTATTCTTCCTTCAGCTAAAACATGCATGTGGAACCTAGAGTCTGATCAACCATGTGATCAGGAGACGTGTTCAAATATGTCTCAGTTTTCGTACCCTGGTACTCAGGTGCAACATTCCAGACGCTTTACTAACACCCTCCCGACTTGGAGAGTCAGTCCCTTTAACCTCCTGTTTGGCCCAGTTTGCAATTTCTGCGGAAGATGAACAGGAATAGCGAGAACCAATGAGAGACTAGCTGGAGGTGTCTGGACGGGCAAATTTAACTCTCATTTCCCACCAGGAAGAGGAATTAACCAAAGGCTCAGCGTGCCGTGCCGGAACCAGATTAGGGCCTGAAGCCATCCTGCGGTGTTGCGGCCAGGTCACAAGAAAGCGAGTTGAAGAAAGGAGCTCAGGGGCACTGTAATTCACAAACCTGCAGAGTTATAAATGACAGCTATCGTCCAAAAATATACTGAAGTAAGGCTGCCAAGAGGACTTGAAAGCGGGGCAGAATTGCAGGAAACCGATTTCAGGAGGTAGACTGGAATTGCATTGAAAGCATAGGAAAAGAGGCAGAACGTCCACAATGATGCACTTGGCCAAAAAGGGCGTATGCGTTTTTTCCTGAATATATTCAGGAAAAAACGCATACGCCCTTTTTGGCCAACCAAGCAAGCTTGCAAAGGAAATCTGCACTACAATGAAGTCTCACTTCCCCCCGGTCAAAAGGGCCATCTGAAAAAAGTGTAAAATCCAGAAAGGCAGGACAGGCCATGGAGAACTGGGAGCCTTGTTATGCTGATGGGCGGGATGTAAATTGCCAACAGACACTCGGGAGAAGTGTATGGTGTTTCCTGAAACATCTAAAAAACAAAGCAACAGAGCCTAGGGCACTTCCACTTATGGTCCTATAGATTAGGGAAATTAAAATCAAAAAGACACAGCCACCCCAAAGTTTGGGACGCCTCTGTTTACAAGAACCTCGTTTACAGTACAAGTTCAACATTGCAGAAAGTGAAAAATGGATAAAGAAGTTGTGGTATTTACTTACAAAGCAATATCACTCTGCAATGAAATCTATGTCATCAGGCCCTTAGCAGCACAATGAGTGGATTCAGGTATGATGATTCTAACTGAAATAAGTCACACAGAAAAAGAAACATCATAAGATATCAGGAATACACGGAATGTAAACTTGGCTACACAGGAACTGAATTACAGAACAGAACAGGGTCTCAAATTTAGAAAACCAACTTATGCTTGCTTAAGGGTAAAGGTGAGTTGGGGTGCTGCATAAAACCAGAGATTGAAATGAACACAGATAAAGTTCCTTAAGCCAAATATGGAATAGACAAGAGCTACTCCTTGCTCAACGAAATGGACTCAACACCGCATATTAAATGCCTAAGAATGTACCTGACTAGTAAGTATCTTAAAACCTATGGATTGCTATGTCTCCGAAAGAGAATCAAGCATGTGTACAGGGGCATAAACGCAGCAGTGATAGGATTGGAGAGGTTCGGTGAGCAAATGAAGACCCTTTGAAGTCATATTGCATGGTACCCATTCCACGGGTTTCAACTACCCAGGTTTAAGGTATTCTTCCTTCAGCTAAAACATGCATGTGGAACCTAGAGTATGATCAACCATGTGATCGGGAGACGTGTTCAAATATGTCTCAGTTTTCGTACCCTGGTACTCGGGTGCAACATTCCAGACGCTTTACTAACACCCTCCCGACTTGGAGAGTCAGTCCCTTTAACCTCCTGTTTGGCCCAGTTTGCAATTTCTGCGGAAGATGAACAGGAATAGCGAGAACCAATGAGAGACTAGCTGGAGGTGTCTGGACGGGCAAATTTAACTCTCATTTCCCACCAGGAAGAGGAATTAACCAAAGGCTCAGCGTGCCGTGCCGGAACCAGATTAGGGCCTGAAGCCATCCTGCGGTGTTGCGGCCAGGTCACAAGAAAGCGAGTTGAAGAAAGGAGCTCAGGGGCACTGTAATTCACAAACCTGCAGAGTTATAAATGACAGCTATCGTCCAAAAATATACTGAAGTAAGGCTGCCAAGAGGACTTGAAAGCGGGGCAGAATTGCAGGAAACCGATTTCAGGAGGTAGACTGGAATTGCATTGAAAGCATAGGAAAAGAGGCAGAACGTCCACAATGATGCACTTGGCCAAAAAGGGCGTATGCGTTTTTTCCTGAATATATTCAGGAAAAAACGCATACGCCCTTTTTGGCCAACCAAGCAAGCTTGCAAAGGAAATCTGCACTACAATGAAGTCTCACTTTCCCCCGGTCAAAAGGGCCATCTGAAAAAAGTGTAAAATCCAGAAAGGCAGGACAGGCCATGGAGAACTGGGAGCCTTGTTATGCTGATGGGCGGGATGTAAATTGCCAACAGACACTCGGGAGAAGTGTATGGTGTTTCCTGAAACATCTAAAAAACAAAGCAACAGAGCCTAGGGCACTTCCACTTATGGTCCTATAGATTAGGGAAATTAAAATCAAAAAGACACAGCCACCCCAAAGTTTGGGACGCCTCTGTTTACAAGAACCTCGTTTACAGTACAAGTTCAACATCGCAGAAAGTGAAAAATGGATAAAGAAGTTGTGGTATTTACTTACAAAGCAATATCACTCTGCAATGAAATCTATGTCATCAGGCCCTTAGCAGCACAATGAGTGGATTCAGGTATGATGATTCTAACTGAAATAAGTCACACAGAAAAAGAAACATCATAAGATATCAGTAATACACGGAATGTAAACTTCGCTACACAGGAACTGAATTCCAAAACAGAACAGGGTCTCAAATTTAGAAAACCAACTTATGCTTGCTTAAGGGGAAAGGTGAGTTGGGGTGCTGCATAAAACCAGAGATTGAAATGAGCACAGATAAAGTTCCTTAAGCCAAATATGGAATAGACAAGAGCTACTCCTTGCTCAACGAAATGGACACAACACCGCATATTAAACGCCTAAGAATGTACCTGACTAGTAAGTATCTTAAAACCTATGGATTGCTATGTCTCCGAAAGAGAATCAAGCATGTGTACAGGGGCATAAACGCAGCAGTGATAGGATTGGAGAGGTTCGGTGAGCAAATGAAGACCCTCTGAAGTCATATTGCATGGTACCCATTCCACGGGTTTCAACTACCCAGGTTTAAGGTATTCTTCCTTCAGCTAAAACATGCATGTGGAACCTAGAGTATGATCAACCATGTGATCGGGAGACGTGTTCAAATATGTCTCAGTTTTCGTCCCCTGGTACTCGGGTGCAACATTCCAGACGCTTTACTAACACCCTCCCGACTTGGAGAGTCAGTCCCTTTAACCTCCTGTTTGGCCCAGTTTGCAATTTCTGCGGAAGATGAACAGGAATAGCGAGAACCAATGAGAGACTAGCTGGAGGTGTCTGGACGGGCAAATTTAACTCTCATTTCCCACCAGGAAGAGGAATTAACCAAAGGCTCAGCGTGCCGTGCCGGAACCAGATTAGGGCCTGAAGCCATCCTGCGGTGTTGCGGCCAGCTCAAAAGAAAGCGAGTTGAAGAAAGGAGCTCAGGGGCACTGTAATTCACAAACCTGCAGAGTTATAAATGACAGCTATCGTCCAAAAATATACTGAAGTAAGGCTGCCAAGAGGACTTGAAAGCGGGGCAGAATTGCAGGAAACCGATTTCAGGAGGCAGACTGGAATTGCATTGAAAGCATAGGAAAAGAGGCAGAACGTCCACAATGATGCACTTGGCCAAAAAGGGCGTATGCGTTTTTTCCTGAATATATTCAGGAAAAAACGCATACGCCCTTTTTGGCCAACCAAGCAAGCTTGCAAAGGAAATCTGCACTACAATGAAGTCTCACTTCCCCCCGGTCAAAAGGGCCATCTGAAAAAAGTGTAAAATCCAGAAAGGCAGGACAGGCCATGGAGAACTGGGAGCCTTGTTATGCTGATGGGCGGGATGTAAATTGCCAACAGACACTCGGGAGAAGTGTATGGTGTTTCCTGAAACATCTAAAAAACAAAGCAACAGAGCCTAGGGCACTTCCACTTATGGTCCTATAGCTTAGGGAAATTAAAATCAAAAAGACACAGCCACCCCAAAGTTTGGGACGCCTCTGTTTACAAGAACCTCGTTTAGCGTACAAGTTCAACATCGCAGAAAGTGAAAAATGGATAAAGAAGTTGTGGTATTTACTTACAAAGCAATATCACTCAGCAATGAAATCTATGTCATCAGGCCCTTAGCAGCACAATGAGTGGATTCAGGTATGATGATTCGAACTGAAATAAGTCACACAGAAAAAGAAACATCATAAGATATCAGTAATACACGGAATGTAAACTTGGCTACACAGGAACTGAATTACAGAACAGAACAGGGTCTCAAATTTAGAAAACCAACTTATGCTTGCTTAAGGGTAAAGGTGAGTTGGGGTGCTGCATAAAACCAGAGATTGAAATGAGCACAGATAAAGTTCCTTAAGCCAAATATGGAATAGACAAGAGCTACTCCTTGCTCAACGAAATGGACTCAACACCGCATATTAAATGCCTAAGAATGTACCTGACTAGTAAGTATCTTAAAACCTATGGATTGCTATGTCTCCGAAAGAGAAGCAAGCATGTGTACAGGGGCATAAACGCAGCAGTGATAGGATTGGAGAGGTTCGGTGAGCAAATGAAGACCCTTTGAAGTCATATTGCATGGTACCCATTCCACGGGTTTCAACTACCCAGGTTTAAGGTATTCTTCCTTCAGGTAAAACATGCATGTGGAACCTAGAGTATGATCAACCATGTGATCGGGAGACGTGTTCAAATATGTCTCAGTTTTCCTACCCTGGTACTCGGGTGCAACATTCCAGATGCTTTACTAACACCCTCCCGACTTGGAGAGTCAGTCCCTTTAACCTCCTGTTTGGCCCAGTTTGCAATTTCTGCGGAAGATGAACAGGAATAGCGAGAACCAATGAGAGACTAGCTGGAGGTGTCTGGACGGGCAAATTTAACTCTCATTTCCCACCAGGAAGAGGAATTAACCAAAGGCTCAGCGTGCCGTGCCGGAACCAGATTAGGGCCTGAAGCCATCCTGCGGTGTTGCGGCCAGCTCAAAAGAAAGCGAGTTGAAGAAAGGAGCTCAGGGGCACTGTAATTCACAAACCTGCAGAGTTATAAATGACAGCTATCGTCCAAAAATATACTGAAGTAAGGCTGCCAAGAGGACTTGAAAGCGGGGCAGAATTGCAGGAAACCGATTTCAGGAGGCAGACTGGAATTGCATTGAAAGCATAGGAAAAGAGGCAGAACGTCCACAATGATGCACTTGGCCAAAAAGGCCGTATGCGTTTTTTCCTGAATATATTCAGGAAAAAACGCATACGCCCTTTTTGGCCAACCAAGCAAGCTTGCAAAGGAAATCTGCACTACAATGAAGTCTCACTTCCGCCCGGTCAAAAGGGCCATCTGAAAAAAGTGTAAAATCCAGAAAGGCAGGACAGGCCATGGAGAACTGGGAGCCTTGTTATGCTGATGGGCGGGATGTAAATTGCCAACAGACACTCGGGAGAAGTGTATGGTGTTTCCTGAAACATCTAAAAAACAAAGCAACAGAGCCTAGGGCACTTCCACTTATGGTCCTATAGCTTAGGGAAATTAAAATCAAAAAGACACAGCCACCCCAAAGTTTGGGACGCCTCTGTTTACAAGAACCTCGTTTAGCGTACAAGTTCAACATCGCAGAAAGTGAAAAATGGATAAAGAAGTTGTGGTATTTACTTACAAAGCAATATCACTCAGCAATGAAATCTATGTCATCAGGCCCTTAGAAGCACAATGAGTGGATTCAGGTATGATGATTCGAACTGAAATAAGTCACACAGAAAAAGAAACATCATAAGATATCAGTAATACACGGAATGTAAACTTGGCTACACAGGAACTGAATTACAGAACAGAACAGGGTCTCAAATTTAGAAAACCAACTTATGCTTGCTTAAGGGGAAAGGTGAGTTGGGGTGCTGCATAAAACCAGAGATTGAAATGAGCACAGATAAAGTTCCTTAAGCCAAATATGGAATAGACAAGAGCTACTCCTTGCTCAACGAAATGGACTCAACACCGCATATTAAATGCCTAAGAATGTACCTGACTAGTAAGTATCTTAAAACCTATGGATTGCTATGTCTCCGAAAGAGAATCAAGCATGTGTACAGGGGCATAAACGCAGCAGTGATAGGATTGGAGAGGTTCGGTGAGCAAATGAAGACCCTTTGAAGTCATATTGCATGGTACCCATTCCACGGGTTTCAACTACCCAGGTTTAAGGTATTCTTCCTTCAGCTAAAACATGCATGTGGAACCTAGAGTATGATCAACCATGTGATCGGGAGACGTGTTCAAATATGTCTCAGTTTTCGTACCCTGGTACTCGGGTGCAACATTCCAGACGCTTTACTAACACCCTCCCGACTTGGAGAGTCAGTCCCTTTAACCTCCTGTTTGGCCCAGTTTGCAATTTCTGCGGAAGATGAACAGGAATAGCGAGAACCAATGAGAGACTAGCTGGAGGTGTCTGGACGGGCAAATTTAACTCTCATTTCCCACCAGGAAGAGGAATTAACCAAAGGCTCAGCGTGCCGTGCCGGAACCAGATTAGGGCCTGAAGCCATCCTGCGGTGTTGCGGCCAGCTCAAAAGAAAGCGAGTTGAAGAAAGGAGCTCAGGGGCACTGTAATTCACAAACCTGCAGAGTTATAAATGACAGCTATCGTCCAAAAATATACTGAAGTAAGGCTGCCAAGAGGACTTGAAAGCGGGGCAGAATTGCAGGAAACCGATTTCAGGAGGTAGACTGGAATTGCATTGAAAGCATAGGAAAAGAGGCAGAACGTCCACAATGATGCACTTGGCCAAAAAGGGCGTATGCGTTTTTTCCTGAATATATTCAGGAAAAAACGCATACGCCCTTTTTGGCCAACCAAGCAAGCTTGCAAAGGAAATCTGCACTACAATGAAGTCTCACTTCCGCCCGGTCAAAAGGGCCATCTGAAAAAAGTGTAAAATCCAGAAAGGCAGGACAGGCCATGGAGAACTGGGAGCCTTGTTATGCTGATGGGCGGGATGTAAATTGCCAACAGACACTCGGGAGAAGTGTATGGTGTTTCCTGAAACATCTAAAAAACAAAGCAACAGAGCCTAGGGCACTTCCACTTATGGTCCTATAGCTTAGGGAAATTAAAATCAAAAAGACACAGCCACCCCAAAGTTTGGGACGCCTCTGTTTACAAGAACCTCGTTTAGCGTACAAGTTCAACATCGCAGAAAGTGAAAAATGGATAAAGAAGTTGTGGTATTTACTTACAAAGCAATATCACTCAGCAATGAAATCTATGTCATCAGGCCCTTAGCAGCACAATGAGTGGATTCAGGTATGATGATTCTAACTGAAATAAGTCACACAGAAAAAGAAACATCATAAGATATCAGTAATACACGGAATGTAAACTTGGCTACACAGGAACTGAATTACAGAACAGAACAGGGTCTCAAATTTAGAAAACCAACTTATGCTTGCTTAAGGGGAAAGGTGAGTTGGGGTGCTGCATAAAACCAGAGATTGAAATGAGCACAGATAAAGTTCCTTAAGCCAAATATGGAATAGACAAGAGCTACTCCTTGCTCAACGAAATGGACTCAACACCGCATATTAAACGCCTAAGAATGTACCTGACTAGTAAGTATCTTAAAACCTATGGATTGCTATGTCTCCGAAAGAGAATCAAGCATGTGTACAGGGGCATAAACGCAGCAGTGATAGGATTGGAGAGGTTCGGTGAGCAAATGAAGACCCTTTGAAGTCATATTGCATGGTACCCATTCCACGGGTTTCAACTACCCAGGTTTAAGGTATTCTTCCTTCAGCTAAAACATGCATGTGGAACCTAGAGTATGATCAACCATGTGATCGGGAGACGTGTTCAAATATGTCTCAGTTTTCGTACCCTGGTACTCGGGTGCAACATTCCAGACGCTTTACTAACACCCTCCCGACTTGGAGAGTCAGTCCCTTTAACCTCCTGTTTGGCCCAGTTTGCAATTTCTGCGGAAGATGAACAGGAATAGCGAGAACCAATGAGAGACTAGCTGGAGGTGTCTGGACGGGCAAATTTAACTCTCATTTCCCACCAGGAAGAGGAATTAACCAAAGGCTCAGCGTGCCGTGCCGGAACCAGATTAGGGCCTGAAGCCATCCTGCGGTGTTGCGGCCAGCTCAAAAGAAAGCGAGTTGAAGAAAGGAGCTCAGGGGCACTGTAATTCACAAACCTGCAGAGTTATAAATGACAGCTATCGTCCAAAAATATACTGAAGTAAGGCTGCCAAGAGGACTTGAAAGCGGGGCAGAATTGCAGGAAACCGATTTCAGGAGGTAGACTGGAATTGCATTGAAAGCATAGGAGAAGAGGCAGAACGTCCACAATGATGCACTTGGCCAAAAAGGGCGTATGCGTTTTTTCCTGAATATATTCAGGAAAAAACGCATACGCCCTTTTTGGCCAACCAAGCAAGCTTGCAAAGGAAATCTGCACTACAATGAAGTCTCACTTCCCCCCGGTCAAAAGGGCCATCTGAAAAAAGTGTAAAATCCAGAAAGGCAGGACAGGCCATGGAGAACTGGGAGCCTTGTTATGCTGATGGGCGGGATGTCAATTGCCAACAGACACTCCGGAGAAGTGTATGGTGTTTCCTGAAACATCTAAAAAACAAAGCAACAGAGCCTAGGGCACTTCCACTTATGGTCCTATAGCTTAGGGAAATTAAAATCAAAAAGACACAGCCACCCCAAAGTTTGGGACGCCTCTGTTTACAAGAACCTCGTTTACAGTACAAGTTCAACATCGCAGAAAGTGAAAAATGGATAAAGAAGTTGTGGTATTTACTTACAAAGCAATATCACTCAGCAATGAAATCTATGTCATCAGGCCCTTAGCAGCACAATGAGTGGATTCAGGTATGATGATTCTAACTGAAATAAGTCACACAGAAAAAGAAACATCATAAGATATCAGTAATACACGGAATGTAAACTTGGCTACACAGGAACTGAATTACAGAACAGAACAGGGTCTCAAATTTAGAAAACCAACTTATGCTTGCTTAAGGGTAAAGGTGAGTTGGGGTGCTGCATAAAACCAGAGATTGAAATGAACACAGATAAAGTTCCTTAAGCCAAATATGGAATAGACAAGAGCTACTCCTTGCTCAACGAAATGGACTCAACACCGCATATTAAATGCCTAAGAATGTACCTGACTAGTAAGTATCTTAAAACCTATGGATTGCTATGTCTCCGAAAGAGAATCAAGCATGTGTACAGGGGCATAAATGCAGCAGTGATAGGATTGGAGAGGTTCGGTGAGCAAATGAAGACCCTTTGAAGTCATATTGCATGGTACCCATTCCACGGGTTTCAACTACCCAGGTTTAAGGTATTCTTCCTTCAGCTAAAACATGCATGTGGAACCTAGAGTATGATCAACCATGTGATCGGGAGACGTGTTCAAATATGTCTCAGTTTTCGTACCCTGGTACTCGGGTGCAACATTCCAGACGCTTTACTAACACCCTCCCGACTTGGAGAGTCAGTCCCTTTAACCTCCTGTTTGGCCCAGTTTGCAATTTCTGCGGAAGATGAACAGGAATAGCGAGAACCAATGAGAGACTAGCTGGAGGTGTCTGGACGGGCAAATTTAACTCTCATTTCCCACCAGGAAGAGGAATTAACCAAAGGCTCAGCGTGCCGTGCCGGAACCAGATTAGGGCCTGAAGCCATCCTGCGGTGTTGCGGCCAGCTCAAAAGAAAGCGAGTTGAAGAAAGGAGCTCAGGGGCACTGTAATTCACAAACCTGCAGAGTTATAAATGACAGCTATCGTCCAAAAATATACTGAAGTAAGGCTGCCAAGAGGACTTGAAAGCGGGGCAGAATTGCAGGAAACCGATATCAGGAGGCAGACTGGAATTGCATTGAAAGCATAGGAAAAGAGGCAGAACGTCCACAATGATGCACTTGGCCAAAAAGGGCGTATGCGTTTTTTCCTGAATATATTCAGGAAAAAACGCATACGCCCTTTTTGGCCAACCAAGCAAGCTTGCAAAGGAAATCTGCACTACAATGAAGTCTCACTTCCCCCCGGTGAAAAGGGCCATCTGAAAAAAGTGTAAAATCCAGAAAGGCAGGACAGGCCATGGAGAACTGGGAGCCTTGTTATGCTGATGGGCGGGATGTAAATTGCCAACAGACACTTGGGAGAAGTGTATGGTGTTTCCTGAAACATCTAAAAAACAAAGCAACAGAGCCTAGGGCACTTCCACTTATGGTCCTATAGCTTAGGGAAATTAAAATCAAAAAGACACAGCCACCCCAAAGTTTGGGACGCCTCTGTTTACAAGAACCTCGTTTACAGTACAAGTTCAACATCGCAGAAAGTGAAAAATGGATAAAGAAGTTGTGGTATTTACTTACAAAGCAATATCACTCAGCAATGAAATCTATGTCATCAGGCCCTTAGCAGCACAATGAGTGGATTCAGGTATGATGATTCTAACTGAAATAAGTCACACAGAAAAAGAAACATCATAAGATATCAGTAATACACGGAATGTAAACTTGGCTACACAGGAACTGAATTACAGAACAGAACAGGGTCTCAAATTTAGAAAACCAACTTATGCTTGCTTAAGGGTAAAGGTGAGTTGGGGTGCTGCATAAAACCAGAGATTGAAATGAGCACAGATAAAGTTCCTTAAGCCAAATATGGAATAGACAAGAGCTACTCCTTGCTCAACGAAATGGACTCAACACCGCATATTAAATGCCTAAGAATGTACCTGACTAGTATCTTAAAACCTATGGATTGCTATGTCTCCGAAAGAGAATCAAGCATGTGTACAGGGGCATAAACGCAGCAGTGATAGGATTGGAGAGGTTCGGTGAGCAAATGAAGACCCTTTGAAGTCATATTGCATGGTACCCATTCCACGGGTTTCAACTACCCAGGTTTAAGGTATTCTTCCTTCAGCTAAAACATGCATGTGGAACCTAGAGTATGATCAACCATGTGATCGGGAGACGTGTTCAAATATGTCTCAGTTTTCGTACCCTGGTACTCGGGTGCAACATTCCAGACGCTTTACTAACACCCTCCCGACTTGGAGAGTCAGTCCCTTTAACCTCCTGTTTGGCCCAGTTTGCAATTTCTGCGGAAGATGAACAGGAATAGCGAGAACCAATGAGAGACTAGCTGGAGGTGTCTGGACGGGCAAATATAACTCTCATTTCCCACCAGGAAGAGGAATTAACCAAAGGCTCAGCGTGCCGTGCCGGAACCAGATTAGGGCCTGAAGCCATCCTGCGGTGTTGCGGCCAGCTCAAAAGAAAGCGAGTTGAAGAAAGGAGCTCAGGGGCACTGTAATTCACAAACCTGCAGAGTTATAAATGACAGCTATCGTCCAAAAATATACTGAAGTAAGGCTGCCAAGAGGACTTGAAAGCGGGGCAGAATTGCAGGAAACCGATTTCAGGAGGTAGACTGGAATTGCATTGAAAGCATAGGAAAAGAGGCAGAACGTCCACAATGATGCACTTGGCCAAAAAGGGCGTATGCGTTTTTTCCTGAATATATTCAGGAAAAAACGCATACGCCCTTTTTGGCCAACCAAGCAAGCTTGCAAAGGAAATCTGCACTACAATGAAGTCTCACTTCCCCCCGGTGAAAAGGGCCATCTGAAAAAAGTGTAAAATCCAGAAAGGCAGGACAGGCCATGGAGAACTGGGAGCCTTGTTATGCTGATGGGCGGGATGTCAATTGCCAACAGACACTCCGGAGAAGTGTATGGTGTTTCCTGAAACATCTAAAAAACAAAGCAACAGAGCCTAGGGCACTTCCACTTATGGTCCTATAGCTTAGGGAAATTAAAATCAAAAAGACACAGCCACCCCAAAGTTTGGGACGCCTCTGTTTACAAGAACCTCGTTTACAGTACAAGTTCAACATCGCAGAAAGTGAAAAATGGATAAAGAAGTTGTGGTATTTACTTACAAAGCAATATCACTCAGCAATGAAATCTATGTCATCAGGCCCTTAGCAGCACAATGAGTGGATTCAGGTATGATGATTCTAACTGAAATAAGTCACACAGAAAAAGAAACATCATAAGATATCAGGAATACACGGAATGTAAACTTGGCTACACAGGAACTGAATTACAGAACAGAACAGGGTCTCAAATTTAGAAAACCAACTTATGCTTGCTTAAGGGTAAAGGTGAGTTGGGGTGCTGCATAAAACCAGAGATTGAAATGAACACAGATAAAGTTCCTTAAGCCAAATATGGAATAGACAAGAGCTACTCCTTGCTCAACGAAATGGACTCAACACCGCATATTAAATGCCTAAGAATGTACCTGACTAGTAAGTATCTTAAAACCTATGGATTGCTATGTCTCCGAAAGAGAATCAAGCATGTGTACAGGGGCATAAACGCAGCAGTGATAGGATTGGAGAGGTTCGGTGAGCAAATGAAGACCCTTTGAAGTCATATTGCATGGTACCCATTCCACGGGTTTCAACTACCCAGGTTTAAGGTATTCTTCCTTCAGCTAAAACATGCATGTGGAACCTAGAGTATGATCAACCATGTGATCGGGAGACGTGTTCAAATATGTCTCAGTTTTCGTACCCTGGTACTCGGGTGCAACATTCCAGACGCTTTACTAACACCCTCCCGACTTGGAGAGTCAGTCCCTTTAACCTCCTGTTTGGCCCAGTTTGCAATTTCTGCGGAAGATGAACAGGAATAGCGAGAACCAATGAGAGACTAGCTGGAGGTGTCTGGACGGGCAAATTTAACTCTCATTTCCCACCAGGAAGAGGAATTAACCAAAGGCTCAGCGTGCCGTGCCGGAACCAGATTAGGGCCTGAAGCCATCCTGCGGTGTTGCGGCCAGCTCAAAAGAAAGCGAGTTGAAGAAAGGAGCTCAGGGGCACTGTAATTCACAAACCTGCAGAGTTATAAATGACAGCTATCGTCCAAAAATATACTGAAGTAAGGCTGCCAAGAGGACTTGAAAGCGGGGCAGAATTGCAGGAAACCGATTTCAGGAGGCAGACTGGAATTGCATTGAAAGCATAGGAAAAGAGGCAGAACGTCCACAATGATGCACTTGGCCAAAAAGGGCGTATGCGTTTTTTCCTGAATATATTCAGGAAAAAACGCATACGCCCTTTTTGGCCAACCAAGCAAGCTTGCAAAGGAAATCTGCACTACAATGAAGTCTCACTTCCCCCCGGTCAAAAGGGCCATCTGAAAAAAGTGTAAAATCCAGAAAGGCAGGACAGGCCATGGAGAACTGGGAGCCTTGTTATGCTGATGGGCGGGATGTAAATTGCCAACAGACACTCGGGAGAAGTGTATGGTGTTTCCTGAAACATCTAAAAAACAAAGCAACAGAGCCTAGGGCACTTCCACTTATGGTCCTATAGCTTAGGGAAATTAAAATCAAAAAGACACAGCCACCCCAAAGTTTGGGACGCCTCTGTTTACAAGAACCTCGTTTACAGTACAAGTTCAACATCGCAGAAAGTGAAAAATGGATAAAGAAGTTGTGGTATTTACTTACAAAACAATATCTCTCAGCAATGAAATCTATGTCATCAGGCCCTTAGCAGCACAATGAGTGGATTCAGGTATGATGATTCTAACTGAAATAAGTCACACAGAAAAAGAAACATCATAAGATATCAGTAATACACGGAATGTAAACTTGGCTACACAGGAACTGAATTACAGAACAGAACAGGGTCTCAAATTTAGAAAACCAACTTATGCTTGCTTAAGGGTAAAGGTGAGTTGGGGTGCTGCATAAAACCAGAGATTGAAATGAGCACAGATAAAGTTCCTTAAGCCAAATATGGAATAGACAAGAGCTACTCCTTGCTCAACGAAATGGACTCAACACCGCATATTAAATGCCTAAGAATGTACCTGACTAGTAAGTATCTTAAAACCTATGGATTGCTATGTCTCCGAAAGAGAATCAAGCATGTGTACAGGGGCATAAACGCAGCAGTGATAGGATTGGAGAGGTTCGGTGAGCAAATGAAGACCCTTTGAAGTCATATTGCATGGTACCCATTCCACGGGTTTCAACTACCCAGGTTTAAGGTATTCTTCCTTCAGCTAAAACATGCATGTGGAACCTAGAGTATGATCAACCATGTGATCGGGAGACGTGTTCAAATATGTCTCAGTTTTCGTCCCCTGGTACTCGGGTGCAACATTCCAGACGCTTTACTAACACCCTCCCGACTTGGAGAGTCAGCCCCTTTAACCTCCTGTTTGGCCCAGTTTGCAATTTCTGCGGAAGATGAACAGGAATAGCGAGAACCAATGAGAGACTAGCTGGAGGTGTCTGGACGGGCAAATTTAACTCTCATTTCCCACCAGGAAGAGGAATTAACCAAAGGCTCAGCGTGCCGTGCCGGAACCAGATTAGGGCCTGAAGCCATCCTGCGGTGTTGCGGCCAGCTCAAAAGAAAGCGAGTTGAAGAAAGGAGCTCAGGGGCACTGTAATTCACAAACCTGCAGAGTTATAAATGACAGCTATCGTCCAAAAATATACTGAAGTAAGGCTGCCAAGAGGACTTGAAAGCGGGGCAGAATTGCAGGAAACCAATTTCAGGAGGCAGACTGGAATTGCATTGAAAGCATAGGAAAAGAGGCAGAACGTCCACAATGATGCACTTGGCCAAAAAGGGCGTATGCGTTTTTTCCTGAATATATTCAGGAAAAAACGCATACGCCCTTTTTGGCCAACCAAGCAAGCTTGCAAAGGAAATCTGCACTACAATGAAGTCTCACTTCCCCCCGGTCAAAAGGGCCATCTGAAAAAAGTGTAAAATCCAGAAAGGCAGGACAGGCCATGGAGAACTGGGAGCCTTGTTATGCTGATGGGCGGGATGTAAATTGCCAACAGACACTCGGGAGAAGTGTATGGTGTTTCCTGAAACATCTAAAAAACAAAGCAACAGAGCCTAGGGCACTTCCACTTATGGTCCTATAGCTTAGGGAAATTAAAATCAAAAAGACACAGCCACCCCAAAGTTTGGGACGCCTCTGTTTACAAGAACCTCGTTTAGCGTACAAGTTCAACATCGCAGAAAGTGAAAAATGGATAAAGAAGTTGTGGTATTTACTTACAAAGCAATATCACTCAGCAATGAAATCTATGTCATCAGGCCCTTAGCAGCACAATGAGTGGATTCAGGTATGATGATTCGAACTGAAATAAGTCACACAGAAAAAGAAACATCATAAGATATCAGTAATACACGGAATGTAAACTTGGCTACACAGGAACTGAATTACAGAACAGAACAGGGTCTCAAATTTAGAAAACCAACTTATGCTTGCTTAAGGGTAAAGGTGAGTTGGGGTGCTGCATAAAACCAGAGATTGAAATGAGCACAGATAAAGTTCCTTAAGCCAAATATGGAATAGACAAGAGCTACTCCTTGCTCAACGAAATGGACTCAACACCGCATATTAAACGCCTAAGAATGTACCTGACTAGTAAGTATCTTAAAACCTATGGATTGCTATGTCTCCGAAAGAGAATCAAGCATGTGTACAGGGGCATAAACGCAGCAGTGATAGGATTGGAGAGGTTCGGTGAGCAAATGAAGACCCTTTGAAGTCATATTGCATGGTACCCATTCCACGGGTTTCAACTACCCAGGTTTAAGGTATTCTTCCTTCAGCTAAAACATGCATGTGGAACCTAGAGTATGATCAACCATGTGATCGGGAGACGTGTTCAAATATGTCTCAGTTTTCGTACCCTGGTACTCGGGTGCAACATTCCAGATGCTTTACTAACACCCTCCCGACTTGGAGAGTCAGTCCCTTTAACCTCCTGTTTGGCCCAGTTTGCAATTTCTGCGGAAGATGAACAGGAATAGCGAGAACCAATGAGAGACTAGCTGGAGGTGTCTGGACGGGCAAATTTAACTCTCATTTCCCACCAGGAAGAGGAATTAACCAAAGGCTCAGCGTGCCGTGCCGGAACCAGATTAGGGCCTGAAGCCATCCTGCGGTGTTGCGGCCAGCTCAAAAGAAAGCGAGTTGAAGAAAGGAGCTCAGGGGCACTGTAATTCACAAACCTGCAGAGTTATAAATGACAGCTATCGTCCAAAAATATACTGAAGTAAGGCTGCCAAGAGGACTTGAAAGCGGGGCAGAATTGCAGGAAACCGATTTCAGGAGGTAGACTGGAATTGCATTGAAAGCATAGGAAAAGAGGCAGAACGTCCACAATGATGCACTTGGCCAAAAAGGGCGTATGCGTTTTTTCCTGAATATATTCAGGAAAAAACGCATACGCCCTTTTTGGCCAACCAAGCAAGCTTGCAAAGGAAATCTGCACTACAATGAAGTCTCACTTCCCCCCGGTCAAAAGGGCCATCTGAAAAAAGTGTAAAATCCAGAAAGGCCGGACAGGCCATGGAGAACTGGGAGCCTTGTTATGCTGATGGGCGGGATGTAAATTGCCAACAGACACTCGGGAGAAGTGTATGGTGTTTCCTGAAACATCTAAAAAACAAAGCAACAGAGCCTAGGGCACTTCTACTTATGGTCCTATAGCTTAGGGAAATTAAAATCAAAAAGACACAGCCACCCCAAAGTTTGGGACGCCTCTGTTTACAAGAACCTCGTTTAGCGTACAAGTTCAACATCGCAGAAAGTGAAAAATGGATAAAGAAGTTGTGGTATTTACTTACAAAGCAATATCACTCAGCAATGAAATCTATGTCATCAGGCCCTTAGCAGCACAATGAGTGGATTCAGGTATGATGATTCTAACTGAAATAAGTCACACAGAAAAAGAAACATCATAAGATATCAGTAATACACGGAATGTAAACTTGGCTACACAGGAACTGAATTACAGAACAGAACAGGGTCTCAAATTTAGAAAACCAACTTATGCTTGCTTAAGGGTAAAGGTGAGTTGGGGTGCTGCATAAAACCAGAGATTGAAATGAGCACAGATAAAGTTCCTTAAGCCAAATATGGAATAGACAAGAGCTACTCCTTGCTCAACGAAATGGACTCAACACCGCATATTAAATGCCTAAGAATGTACCTGACTAGTAAGTATCTTAAAACCTATGGATTGCTATGTCTCCGAAAGAGAATCAAGCATGTGTACAGGGGCATAAACGCAGCAGTGATAGGATTGGAGAGGTTCGGTGAGCAAATGAAGACCCTTTGAAGTCATATTGCATGGTACCCATTCCACGGGTTTCAACTACCCAGGTTTAAGGTATTCTTCCTTCAGCTAAAACATGCATGTGGAACCTAGAGTATGATCAACCATGTGATCGGGAGACGTGTTCAAATATGTCTCAGTTTTCGTACCCTGGTACTCGGGTGCAACATTCCAGACGCTTTACTAACACCCTCCCGACTTGGAGAGTCAGTCCCTTTAACCTCCTGTTTGGCCCAGTTTGCAATTTCTGCGGAAGATGAACAGGAATAGCGAGAACCAATGAGAGACTAGCTGGAGGTGTCTGGACGGGCAAATTTAACTCTCATTTCCCACCAGGAAGAGGAATTAACCAAAGGCTCAGTGTGCCGTGCCGGAACCAGATTAGGGCCTGAAGCCATCCTGCGGTGTTGCGGCCAGCTCAAAAGAAAGCGAGTTGAAGAAAGGAGCTCAGGGGCACTGTAATTCACAAACCTGCAGAGTTATAAATGACAGCTATCGTCCAAAAATATACTGAAGTAAGGCTGCCAAGAGGACTTGAAAGCAGGGCAGAATTGCAGGAAACCGATTTCAGGAGGCAGACTGGAATTGCATTGAAAGCATAGGAAAAGAGGCAGAACGTCCACAATGATGCACTTGGCCAAAAAGGGCGTATGTGTTTTTTCCTGAATATATTCAGGAAAAAACGCATACGCCCTTTTTGGCCAACCAAGCAAGCTTGCAAAGGAAATCTGCACTACAATGAAGTCTCACTTCCCCCCGGTCAAAAGGGCCATCTGAAAAAAGTGTAAAATCCAGAAAGGCAGGACAGGCCATGGAGAACTGGGAGCCTTGTTATGCTGATGGGCGGGATGTAAATTGCCAACAGACACTCGGGAGAAGTGTATGGTGTTTCCTGAAACATCTAAAAAACAAAGCAACAGAGCCTAGGGCACTTCCACTTATGGTCCTATAGCTTAGGGAAATTAAAATCAAAAAGACACAGCCACCCCAAAGTTTGGGACACCTCTGTTTACAAGAACCTCGTTTAGCGTACAAGTTCAACATCGCAGAAAGTGAAAAATGGATAAAGAAGTTGTGGTATTTACTTACAAAGCAATATCACTCAGCAATGAAATCTATGTCATCAGGCCCTTAGCAGCACAATGAGTGGATTCAGGTATGATGATTCTAACTGAAATAAGTCACACAGAAAAAGAAACATCATAAGATATCAGTAATACACGGAATGTAAACTTGGCTACACAGGAACTGAATTACAGAACAGAACAGGGTCTCAAATTTAGAAAACCAACTTATGCTTGCTTAAGGGGAAAGGTGAGTTGGGGTGCTGCATAAAACCAGAGATTGAAATGAGCACAGATAAAGTTCCTTAAGCCAAATATGGAATAGACAAGAGCTACTCCTTGCTCAACGAAATGGTCTCAACACCGCATATTAAATGCCTAAGAATGTACCTGACTAGTAAGTATCTTAAAACCTATGGATTGCTATGTCTCCGAAAGAGAATCAAGCATGTGTACAGGGGCATAAACGCAGCAGTGATAGGATTGGAGAGGTTCGGTGAGCAAATGAAGACCCTTTGAAGTCATATTGCATGGTACCCATTCCACGGGTTTCAACTACCCAGGTTTAAGGTATTCTTCCTTCAGCTAAAACATGCATGTGGAACCTAGAGTATGATCAACCATGTGATCGGGAGACGTGTTCAAATATGTCTCAGTTTTCGTACCCTGGTACTCGGGTGCAACATTCCAGACGCTTTACTAACACCCTCCCGACTTGGAGAGTCAGTCCCTTTAACCTCCTGTTTGGCCCAGTTTGCAATTTCTGCGGAAGATGAACAGGAATAGCGAGAACCAATGAGAGACTAGCTGGAGGTGTCTGGACGGGCAAATTTAACTCTCATTTCCCACCAGGAAGAGGAATTAACCAAAGGCTCAGCGTGCCGTGCCGGAACCAGATTAGGGCCTGAAGCCATCCTGCGGTGTTGCGGCCAGCTCAAAAGAAAGCGAGTTGAAGAAAGGAGCTCAGGGGCACTGTAATTCACAAACCTGCAGAGTTATAAATGACAGCTATCGTCCAAAAATATACTGAAGTAAGGCTGCCAAGAGGACTTGAAAGCGGGGCAGAATTGCAGGAAACCGATTTCAGGAGGTAGACTGGAATTGCATTGAAAGCATAGGAAAAGAGGCAGAACGTCCACAATGATGCACTTGGCCAAAAAGGGCGTATGCGTTTTTTCCTGAATATATTCAGGAAAAAACGCATACGCCCTTTTTGGCCAACCAAGCAAGCTTGCAAAGGAAATCTGCACTACAATGAAGTCTCACTTCCCCCCGGTCAAAAGGGCCATCTGAAAAAAGTGTAAAATCCAGAAAGGCAGGACAGGCCATGGAGAACTGGGAGCCTTGTTATGCTGATGGGCGGGATGTAAATTGCCAACAGACACTCGGGAGAAGTGTATGGTGTTTCCTGAAACATCTAAAAAACAAAGCAACAGAGCCTAGGGCACTTCCACTTATGGTCCTATAGCTTAGGGAAATTAAAATCAAAAAGACACAGCCACCCCAAAGTTTGGGACACCTCTGTTTACAAGAACCTCGTTTACAGTACAAGTTCAACATCGCAGAAAGTGAAAAATGGATAAAGAAGTTGTGGTATTTACTTACAAAGCAATATCACTCAGCAATGAAATCTATGTCATCAGGCCCTTAGCAGCACAATGAGTGGATTCAGGTATGATGATTCTAACTGAAATAAGTCACACAGAAAAAGAAACATCATAAGATATCAGTAATACACGGAATGTAAACTTGGCTACACAGGAACTGAATTACAGAACAGAACAGGGTCTCAAATTTAGAAAACCAACTTATGCTTGCTTAAGGGTAAAGGTGAGTTGGGGTGCTGCATAAAACCAGAGATTGAAATGAGCACAGATAAAGTTCCTTAAGCCAAATATGGAATAGACAAGAGCTACTCCTTGCTCAATGAAATGGACTCAACACCGCATATTAAATGCCTAAGAATGTACCTGACTAGTAAGTATCTTAAAACCTATGGATTGCTATGTCTCCGAAAGAGAATCAAGCATGTGTACAGGGGCATAAACGCAGCAGTGATAGGATTGGAGAGGTTCGGTGAGCAAATGAAGACCCTTTGAAGTCATATTGCATGGTACCCATTCCACGGGTTTCAACTACCCAGGTTTAAGGTATTCTTCCTTCAGCTAAAACATGCATGTGGAACCTAGAGTATGATCAACCATGTGATCGGGAGACGTGTTCAAATATGTCTCAGTTTTCGTACCCTGGTACTCGGGTGCAACATTCCAGACGCTTTACTAACACCCTCTCGACTTGGAGAGTCAGTCCCTTTAACCTCCTGTTTGGCCCAGTTTGCAATTTCTGCGGAAGATGAACAGGAATAGCGAGAACCAATGAGAGACTAGCTGGAGGTGTCTGGACGGGCATATTTAACTCTCATTTCCCACCAGGAAGAGGAATTAACCAAAGGCTCAGCGTGCCGTGCCGGAACCATATTAGGGCCTGAAGCCATCCTGCGGTGTTGCGGCCAGCTCAAAAGAAAGCGAGTTGAAGAAAGGAGCTCAGGGGCACTGTAATTCACAAACCTGCAGAGTTATAAATGACAGCTATCGTCCAAAAATATACTGAAGTAAGGCTGCCAAGAGGACTTGAAAGCGGGGCAGAATTGCAGGAAACCGATTTCAGGAGGTAGACTGGAATTGCATTGAAAGCATAGGAAAAGAGGCAGAACGTCCACAATGATGCACTTGGCCAAAAAGGGCGTATGCGTTTTTTCCTGAATATATTCAGGAAAAAACGCACACGCCCTTTTTGGCCAACCAAGCAAGCTTGCAAAGGAAATCTGCACTACAATGAAGTCTCACTTCCCCCCGGTCAAAAGGGCCATCTGAAAAAAGTGTAAAATCCAGAAAGGCAGGACAGGCCATGGAGAACTGGGAGCCTTGTTATGCTGATGGGTGGGATGTAAATTGCCAACAGACACTCGGGAGAAGTGTATGGTGTTTCCTGAAACATCTAAAAAACAAAGCAACAGAGCCTAGGGCACTTCCACTTATGGTCCTATAGCTTAGGGAAATTAAAATCAAAAAGACACAGCCACCCCAAAGTTTGGGACGCCTCTGTTTACAAGAACCTCGTTTACAGTACAAGTTCAACATCGCAGAAAGTGAAAAATGGATAAAGAAGTTGTGGTATTTACTTACAAAGCAATATCACTCAGCAATGAAATCTATGTCATCAGGCCCTTAGCAGCACAATGAGTGGATTCAGGTATGATGATTCTAACTGAAATAAGTCACAAAGAAAAAGAAACATCATAAGATATCAGTAATACACGGAATGTAAACTTGGCTACACAGGAACTGAATTACAGAACAGAACAGGGTCTCAAATTTAGAAAACCAACTTATGCTTGCTTAAGGGTAAAGGTGAGTTGGGGTGCTGCATAAAACCAGAGATTGAAATGAGCACAGATAAAGTTCCTTAAGCCAAATATGGAATAGACAAGAGCTACTCCTTGCTCAACGAAATGGACTCAACACCGCATATTAAATGCCTAAGAATGTACCTGACTAGTAAGTATCTTAAAACCTATGGATTGCTATGTCTCCGAAAGAGAATCAAGCATGTGTACAGGGGCATAAACGCAGCAGTGATAGGATTGGAGAGGTTCGGTGAGCAAATGAAGACCCTTTGAAGTCATATTGCATGGTACCCATTCCACGGGTTTCAACTACCCAGGTTTAAGGTATTCTTCCTTCAGCTAAAACATGCATGTGGAACCTAGAGTATGATCAACCATGTGATCGGGAGACGTGTTCAAATATGTCTCAGTTTTCGTACCCTGGTACTCGGGTGCAACATTCCAGACGCTTTCCTAACACCCTCCCGACTTGGAGAGTCAGTCCCTTTAACCTCCTGTTTGGCCCAGTTTGCAATTTCTGCGGAAGATGAACAGGAATAGCGAGAACCAATGAGAGACTAGCTGGAGGTGTCTGGACGGGCAAATTTAACTCTCATTTCCCACCAGGAAGAGGAATTAACCAAAGGCTCAGCGTGCCGTGCCGGAACCAGATTAGGGCCTGAAGCCATCCTGCGGTGTTGCGGCCAGCTCAAAAGAAAGCGAGTTGAAGAAAGGAGCTCAGGGGCACTGTAATTCACAAACCTGCCGAGTTATAAATGACAGCTATCGTCCAAAAATATACTGAAGTAAGGCTGCCAAGAGGACTTGAAAGCGGGGCAGAATTGCAGGAAACCGATTTCAGGAGGTAGACTGGAATTGCATTGAAAGCATAGGAAAAGAGGCAGAACGTCCACAATGATGCACTTGGCCAAAAAGGGCGTATGCGTTTTTTCCTGAATATATTCAGGAAAAAACGCATACGCCCTTTTTGGCCAACCAAGCAAGCTTGCAAAGGAAATCTGCACTACAATGAAGTCTCACTTCCCCCCGGTCAAAAGGGCCATCTGAAAAAAGTGTAAAATCCAGAAAGGCAGGACAGGCCATGGAGAACTGGGAGCCTTGTTATGCTGATGGGTGGGATGTAAATTGCCAACAGACACTCGGGAGAAGTGTATGGTGTTTCCTGAAACATCTAAAAAACAAAGCAACAGAGCCTAGGGCACTTCCACTTATGGTCCTATAGCTTAGGGAAATTAAAATCAAAAAGACACAGCCACCCCAAAGTTTGGGACGCCTCTGTTTACAAGAACCTCGTTTACAGTACAAGTTCAACATCGCAGAAAGTGAAAAATGGATAAAGAAGTTGTGGTATTTACTTACAAAGCAATATCACTCAGCAATGAAATCTATGTCATCAGGCCCTTAGCAGCACAATGAGTGGATTCAGGTATGATGATTCTAACTGAAATAAGTCACAAAGAAAAAGAAACATCATAAGATATCAGTAATACACGGAATGTAAACTTGGCTACACAGGAACTGAATTACAGAACAGAACAGGGTCTCAAATTTAGAAAACCAACTTATGCTTGCTTAAGGGTAAAGGTGAGTTGGGGTGCTGCATAAAACCAGAGATTGAAATGAGCACAGATAAAGTTCCTTAAGCCAAATATGGAATAGACAAGAGCTACTCCTTGCTCAACGAAATGGACTCAACACCGCATATTAAATGCCTAAGAATGTACCTGACTAGTAAGTATCTTAAAACCTATGGATTGCTATGTCTCCGAAAGAGAATCAAGCATGTGTACAGGGGCATAAACGCAGCAGTGATAGGATTGGAGAGGTTCGGTGAGCAAATGAAGACCCTTTGAAGTCATATTGCATGGTACCCATTCCACGGGTTTCAACTACCCAGGTTTAAGGTATTCTTCCTTCAGCTAAAACATGCATGTGGAACCTAGAGTATGATCAACCATGTGATCGGGAGACGTGTTCAAATATGTCTCAGTTTTCGTACCCTGGTACTCGGGTGCAACATTCCAGACGCTTTACTAACACCCTCCCGACTTGGAGAGTCAGTCCCTTTAACCTCCTGTTTGGCCCAGTTTGCAATTTCTGCGGAAGATGAACAGGAATAGCGAGAACCAATGAGAGACTAGCTGGAAGGTGTCTGGACGGGCAAATTTAACTCTCATTTCCCACCAGGAAGAGGAATTAACCAAAGGCTCAGCGTGCCGTGCCGGAACCAGATTAGGGCCTGAAGCCATCCTGCGGTGTTGCGGCCAGCTCAAAAGAAAGCGAGTTGAAGAAAGGAGCTCAGGGGCACTGTAATTCACAAACCTGCAGAGTTATAAATGACAGCTATCGTCCAAAAATATACTGAAGTAAGGCTGCCAAGAGGACTTGAAAGCGGGGCAGAATTGCAGGAAACCGATTTCAGGAGGTAGACTGGAATTGCATTGAAAGCATAGGAAAAGAGGCAGAACGTCCACAATGATGCACTTGGCCAAAAAGGGCGTATGCGTTTTTTCCTGAATATATTCAGGAAAAAACGCATACGCCCTTTTTGGCCAACCAAGCAAGCTTGCAAAGGAAATCTGCACTACAATGAAGTCTCACTTCCCCCCGGTCAAAAGGGCCATCTGAAAAAAGTGTAAAATCCAGAAAGGCAGGACAGGCCATGGAGAACTGGGAGCCTTGTTATGCTGATGGGCGGGATGTAAATTGCCAACAGACACTCGGGAGAAGTGTATGGTGTTTCCTGAAACATCTAAAAAACAAAGCAACAGAGCCTAGGGCACTTCCACTTATGGTCCTATAGCTTAGGGAAATTAAAATCAAAAAGACACAGCCACCCCAAAGTTTGGGACGCCTCTGTTTAGAAGAACCTCGTTTACAGTACAAGTTCAACATCGCAGAAAGTGAAAAATGGATAAAGAAGTTGTGGTATTTACTTACAAAGCAATATCACTCAGCAATGAAATCTATGTCATCAGGCCCTTAGCAGCACAATGAGTGGATTCAGGTATGATGATTCTAACTGAAATAAGTCACAAAGAAAAAGAACCATCATAAGATATCAGTAATACACGGAATGTAAACTTGGCTTCACAGGAACTGAATTACAGAACAGAACAGGGTCTCAAATTTAGAAAACCAACTTATGCTTGCTTAAGGGGAAAGGTGAGTTGGGGTGCTGCATAAAACCAGAGATTGAAATGAGCACAGATAAAGTTCCTTAAGCCAAATATGGAATAGACAAGAGCTACTCCTTGCTCAACGAAATGGACCTAACACCGCATATTAAATGCCTAAGAATGTACCTGACTAGTAAGTATCTTAAAACCTATGGATTGCTATGTCTCCGAAAGAGAATCAAGCATGTGTACAGGGGCATAAACGCAGCAGTGATAGGATTGGAGAGGTTTGGTGAGCAAATGAAGACCCTTTGAAGTCATATTGCATGGTACCCATTCCACGGGTTTCAACTACCCAGGTTTAAGGTATTCTTCCTTCAGCTAAAACATGCATGTGGAACCTAGAGTATGATCAACCATGTGATCGGGAGACGTGTTCAAATATGTCTCAGTTTTCGTACCCTGGTACTCGGGTGCAACATTCCAGACACTTTACTAACACCCTCCCGACTTGGAGAGTCAGTCCCTTTAACCTCCTGTTTGGCCCAGTTTGCAATTTCTGCGGAAGATGAACAGGAATAGCGAGAACCAATGAGAGACTAGCTGGAAGGTGTCTGGACGGGCAAATTTAACTCTCATTTCCCACCAGGAAGAGGAATTAACCAAAGGCTCAGCGTGCCGTGCCGGAACCAGATTAGGGCCTGAAGCCATCCTGCGGTGTTGCGGCCAGCTCAAAAGAAAGCGAGTTGAAGAAAGGAGCTCAGGGGCACTGTAATTCACAAACCTGCAGAGTTATAAATGACAGCTATCGTCCAAAAATATACTGAAGTAAGGCTGCCAAGAGGACTTGAAAGCGGGGCAGAATTGCAGGAAACCGATTTCAGGAGGTAGACTGGAATTGCATTGAAAGCATAGGAAAAGAGGCAGAACGTCCACAATGATGCACTTGGCCAAAAAGGGCGTATGCGTTTTTTCCTGAATATATTCAGGAAAAAACGCATACGCCCTTTTTGGCCAACCAAGCAAGCTTGCAAAGGAAATCTGCACTACAATGAAGTCTCACTTCCCCCTGGTCAAAAGGGCCATCTGAAAAAAGTGTAAAATCCAGAAAGGCAGGACAGGCCATGGAGAACTGGGAGCCTTGTTATGCTGATGGGCGGGATGTAAATTGCCAACAGACACTCGGGAGAAGTGTATGGTGTTTCCTGAAACATCTAAAAAACAAAGCAACAGAGCCTAGGGCACTTCCACTTATGGTCCTATAGCTTAGGGAAATTAAAATCAAAAAGACACAGCCACCCCAAAGTTTGGGACGCCTCTGTTTACAAGAACCTCGTTTACAGTACAAGTTCAACATCGCAGAAAGTGAAAAATGGATAAAGAAGTTGTGGTATTTACTTACAAAGCAATATCACTCAGCAATGAAATCTATGTCATCAGGCCCTTAGCAGCACAATGAGTGGATTCAGGTATGATGATTCTAACTGAAATAAGTCACACAGAAAAAGAAACATCATAAGATATCAGTAATACACGGAATGTAAACTTGGCTACACAGGAACTGAATTACAGAACAGAACAGGGTCTCAAATTTAGAAAACCAACTTATGCTTGCTTAAGGGTAAAGGTGAGTTGGGGTGCTGCATAAAACCATAGATTGAAATGAGCACAGATAAAGTTCCTTAAGCCAAATATGGAATAGACAAGAGCTACTCCTTGCTCAACGAAATGGACTCAACACCGCATATTAAATGCCTAAGAATGTACCTGACTAGTAAGTATCTTAAAACCTATGGATTGCTATGTCTCCGAAAGAGAATCAAGCATGTGTACAGGGGCATAAACGCAGCAGTGATAGGATTGGAGAGGTTCGGTGAGCAAATGAAGACCCTTTGAAGTCATATTGCATGGTACCCATTCCACGGGTTTCAACTACCCAGGTTTAAGGTATTCTTCCTTCAGCTAAAACATGCATGTGGAACCTAGAGTATGATCAACCATGTGATCGGGAGACGTGTTCAAATATGTCTCAGTTTTCGTACCCTGGTACTCGGGTGCAACATTCCAGACGCTTTACTAACACCCTCCCGACTTGGAGAGTCAGTCCCTTTAACCTCCTGTTTGGCCCAGTTTGCAATTTCTGCGGAAGATGAACAGGAATAGCGAGAACCAATGAGAGACTAGCTGGAGGTGTCTGGACGGGCAAATTTAACTCTCATTTCCCACCAGGAAGAGGAATTAACCAAAGGCTCAGCGTGCCGTGCCGGAACCAGATTAGGGCCTGAAGCCATCCTGCGGTGTTGCGGCCAGGTCACAAGAAAGCGAGTTGAAGAAAGGAGCTCAGGGGCACTGTAATTCACAAACCTGCAGACTTATAAATGACAGCTATCGTCCAAAAATATACTGAAGTAAGGCTGCCAAGAGGACTTGAAAGCGGGGCAGAATTGCAGGAAACCGATTTCAGGAGGCAGACTGGAATTGCATTGAAAGCATAGGAAAAGAGGCAGAACGTCCACAATGATGCACTTGGCCTAAAAGGGCGTATGCGTTTTTTCCTGAATATATTCAGGAAAAAACGCATACGCCCTTTTTGGCCAACCAAGCAAGCTTGCAAAGGAAATCTGCACTACAATGAAGTCTCACTTCCCCCCGGTCAAAAGGGCCATCTGAAAAAAGTGTAAAATCCAGAAAGGCAGGACAGGCCATGGAGAACTGGGAGCCTTGTTATGCTGATGGGCGGGATGTAAATTGCCAACAGACACTCGGGAGAAGTGTATGGTGTTTCCTGAAACATCTAAAAAACAAAGCAACAGAGCCTAGGGCACTTCCACTTATGGTCCTATAGCTTAGGGAAATTAAAATCAAAAAGACACAGCCACCCCAAAGTTTGGGACGCCTCTGTTTACAAGAACCGCGTTTACAGTACAAGTTCAACATCGCAGAAAGTGAAAAATGGATAAAGAAGTTGTGGTATTTACTTACAAAGCAATATCACTCAGCAATGAAATCTATGTCATCAGGCCCTTCGCAGCACAATGAGTGGATTCAGGTATGATGATTCTAACTGAAATAAGTCACACAGAAAAAGAAACATCATAAGATATCAGTAATACACGGAATGTAAACTTGGCTACACAGGAACTGAATTACAGAACAGAACAGGGTCTCAAATTTGGAAAACCAACTTATGCTTTCTTAAGGGTAAAGGTGAGTTGGGGTGCTGCATAAAACCAGAAATTGAAATGAGCACAGATAAAGTTCCTTAAGCCAAATATGGAATAGACAAGAGCTACTCCTTGCTCAACGAAATGGACTCAACACTGCATATTAAACGCCTAAGAATGTACCTGACTAGTAAGTATCTTAAAACCTATGGATAGCTATGTCTCCGAAAGAGAATCAAGCATGTGTACAGGGGCATAAACGCAGCAGTGATAGGATTGGAGAGGTTCGGTGAGCAAATGAAGACCCTTTGAAGTCATATTGCATCGTACCCATTCCACGGATTTCAACTACCCAGGTTTAAGGTATTCTTCCTTCAGCTAAAACATGCATGTGGAACCTAGAGTATGATCAACCATGTGATCGGGAAACGTGTTCAAATATGTCTCAGTTTTCGTACCCTGGTACTCGGGTGCAACATTCCAGACGCTTTACTAACACCCTCCCGACTTGGAGAGTCAGTCCCTTTAACCTCCTGTTTGGCCCAGTTTGCAATTTCTGCGGAAGATGAACAGGAATAGCGAGAACCAATGAGAGACTAGCTGGAAGGTGTCTGGACGGGCAAATTTAACTCTCATTTCCCACCAGGAAGAGGAATTAACCAAAGGCTCAGCGTGCCGTGCCGGAACAAGATTAGGGCCTGAAGCCATCCTGCGGTGTTGCGGCCAGCTCAAAAGAAAGCGAGTTGAAGAAAGGAGCTCAGGGGCACTGTAATTCACAAACCTGCAGAGTTATAAATGACAGCTATCGTCCAAAAATATACTGAAGTAAGGCTGCCAAGAGGACTTGAAAGCGGGGCAGAATTGCAGGAAACCGATTTCAGGAGGTAGACTGGAATTGCATTGAAAGCATAGGAAAAGAGGCAGAACGTCCACAATGATGCACTTGGCCAAAAAGGGCGTATGCGTTTTTTCCTGAATATATTCAGGAAAAAACGCATACGCCCTTTTTGGCCAACCAAGCAAGCTTGCAAAGGAAATCTGCACTACAATGAAGTCTCACTTCCCCCCGGTCAAAAGGGCCATCTGAAAAAAGTGTAAAATCCAGAAAGGCAGGACAGGCCATGGAGAACTGGGAGCCTTGTTATGCTGATGGGCGGGATGTAAATTGCCAACAGACACTCGGGAGAAGTGTATGGTGTTTCCTGAAACATCTAAAAAACAAAGCAACAGAGCCTAGGGCACTTCCACTTATGGTCCTATAGCTTAGGGAAATTAAAATCAAAAAGACACAGCCACCCCAAAGTTTGGGACGCCTCTGTTTACAAGAACCTCGTTTAGCGTACAAGTTCAACATCGCAGAAAGTGAAAAATGGATAAAGAAGTTGTGGTATTTACTTACAAAGCAATATCACTCAGCAATGAAATCTATGTCATCAGGCCCTTAGCAGCACAATGAGTGGATTCAGGTATGATGATTCTAACTGAAATAAGTCACACAGAAAAAGAACCATCATAAGATATCAGTAATACACGGAATGTAAACTTGGCTACACAGGAACTGAATTACAGAACAGAACAGGGTCTCAAATTTAGAAAACCAACTTATGCTTGCTTAAGGGTAAAGGTGAGTTGGGGTGCTGCATAAAACCATAGATTGAAATGAGCACAGATAAAGTTCCTTAAGCCAAATATGGAATAGACAAGAGCTACTCCTTGCTCAACGAAATGGACTCAACACCGCATATTAAATGCCTAAGAATGTACCTGACTAGTAAGTATCTTAAAACCTATGGATTGCTATGTCTCCGAAAGAGAATCAAGCATGTGTACAGGGGCATAAACGCAGCAGTGATAGGATTGGAGAGGTTCGGTGAGCAAATGAAGACCCTTTGAAGTCATATTGCATGGTACCCATTCCACGGGTTTCAACTACCCAGGTTTAAGGTATTCTTCCTTCAGCTAAAACATGCATGTGGAACCTAGAGTATGATCAACCATGTGATCGGGAGATGTGTTCAAATATGTCTCAGTTTTCGTACCCTGGTACTCGGGTGCAACATTCCAGACGCTTTACTAACACCCTCCCGACTTGGAGAGTCAGTCCCTTTAACCTCCTGTTTGGCCCAGTTTGCAATTTCTGCGGAAGATGAACAGGAATAGCGAGAACCAATGAGAGACTAGCTGGAGGTGTCTGGACGGGCAAATTTAACTCTCATTTCCCACCAGGAAGAGGAATTAACCAAAGGCTCAGCGTGCCGTGCCGGAACCAGATTAGGGCCTGAAGCCATCCTGCGGTGTTGCGGCCAGCTCAAAAGAAAGCGAGTTGAAGAAAGGAGCTCAGGGGCACTGTAATTCACAAACCTGCAGAGTTATAAATGACAGCTATCGTCCAAAAATATACTGAAGTAAGGCTGCCAAGAGGACTTGAAAGCGGGGCAGAATTGCAGGAAACCGATTTCAGGAGGCAGACTGGAATTGCATTGAAAGCATAGGAAAAGAGGCAGAACGTCCACAATGATGCACTTGGCCAAAAAGGGCGTATGCGTTTTTTCCTGAATATATTCAGGAAAAAACGCATACGCCCTTTTTGGCCAACCAAGCAAGCTTGCAAAGGAAATCTGCACTACAATGAAGTCTCACTTCCCCCCGGTCAAAAGGGCCATCTGAAAAAAGTGTAAAATCCAGAAAGGCAGGACAGGCCATGGAGAACTGGGAGCCTTGTTATGCTGATGGGCGGGATGTAAATTGCCAACAGACACTCGGGAGAAGTGTATGGTGTTTCCTGAAACATCTAAAAAACAAAGCAACAGAGCCTAGGGCACTTCCACTTATGGTCCTATAGCTTAGGGAAATTAAAATCAAAAAGACACAGCCACCCCAAACATTGGGACGCCTCTGTTTACAAGAACCTCGTTTACAGTACAAGTTCAACATCGCAGAAAGTGAAAAATGGATAAAGAAGTTGTGGTATTTACTTACAAAGCAATATCACTCAGCAATGAAATCTATGTCATCAGGCCCTTAGCAGCACAATGAGTGGATTCAGGTATGATGATTCTAACTGAAATAAGTCACACAGAAAAAGAACCATCATAAGATATCAGTAATACACGGAATGTAAACTTGGCTACACAGGAACTGAATTACAGAACAGAACAGGGTCTCAAATTTAGAAAACCAACTTATGCTTGCTTAAGGGTAAAGGTGAGTTGGGGTGCTGCATAAAACCAGAGATTGAAATGAGCACAGATAAAGTTCCTTAAGCCAAATATGGAATAGACAAGAGCTACTCCTTGCTCAACGAAATGGACTCAACACCGCATATTAAATGCCTAAGAATGTACCTGACTAGTAAGTATCTTAAAACCTATGGATTGCTATGTCTCCGAAAGAGAATCAAGCATGTGTACAGGGGCATAAACGCAGCAGTGATAGGATTGGAGAGGTTCGGTGAGCAAATGAAGACCCTTTGATGTCATATTGCATGGTACCCATTCCACGGGTTTCAACTACCCAGGTTTAAGGTATTCTTCCTTCAGGTAAAACATGCATGTGGAACCTAGAGTATGATCAACCATGTGATCGGGAGACGTGTTCAAATATGTCTCAGTTTTCGTACCCTGGTACTCGGGTGCAACATTCCAGATGCTTTACTAACACCCTCCCGACTTGGAGAGTCAGTCCCTTTAACCTCCTGTTTGGCCCAGTTTGCAATTTCTGCGGAAGATGAACAGGAATAGCGAGAACCAATGAGAGACTAGCTGGAGGTGTCTGAACGGGCAAATTTAACTCTCATTTCCCACCAGGGAGAGGAATTAACCAAAGGCTCAGCGTGCCGTGCCGGAACCAGATTAGGGCCTGAAGCCATCCTGCGGTGTTGCGGCCAGCTCAAAAGAAAGCGAGTTGAAGAAAGGAGCTCAGGGGCACTGTAATTCACAAACCTGCAGAGTTATAAATGACAGCTATCGTCCAAAAATATACTGAAGTAAGGCTGCCAAGAGGACTTGAAAGCGGGGCAGAATTGCAGGAAACCGATTTCAGGAGGTAGACTGGAATTGCATTGAAAGCATAGGAAAAGAGGCAGAACGTCCACAATGATGCACTTGGCCAAAAAGGGCGTATGCGTTTTTTCCTGAATATATTCAGGAAAAAACGCATACGCCCTTTTTGGCCAACCAAGCAAGCTTGCAAAGGAAATCTGCACTACAATGAAGTCTCACTTCCCCCCGGTCAAAAGGGCCATCTGAAAAAAGTGTAAAATCCAGAAAGGCAGGACAGGCCATGGAGAACTGGGAGCCTTGTTATGCTGATGGGCGGGATGTAAATTGCCAACAGACACTCGGGAGAAGTGTATGGTGTTTCCTGAAACATCTAAAAAACAAAGCAACAGAGCCTAGGGCACTTCCACTTATGGTCCTATAGCTTAGGGAAATTAAAATCAAAAAGACACAGCCACCCCAAAGTTTGGGACGCCTCTGTTTACAAGAACCTCGTTTACAGTACAAGTTCAACATCGCAGAAAGTGAAAAATGGATAAAGAAGTTGTGGTATTTACTTACAAAGCAATATTACTCAGCAATGAAATCTATGTCATCAGGCACTTAGCAGCACAATGAGTGGATTCAGGTATGATGATTCTAACTGAAATAAGTCACACAGAAAAAGAAACATCATAAGATATCAGTAATACACGGAATGTAAACTTGGCTACACAGGAACTGAATTACAGAACAGAACAGGGTCTCAAATTTAGAAAACCAACTTATGCTTGCTTAAGGGTAAAGGTGAGTTGGGGTGCTGCATAAAACCAGAGATTGAAATGAGCACAGATAAAGTTCCTTAAGCCAAATATGAAATAGACAAGAGCTACCTCCTGCTCAACGAAATGGACTCAACACCGCATATTAAATGCCTAAGAATGTACCAGACTAGTAAGTATCTTAAAACCTATGGATTGCTATGTCTCCGAAAGAGAATCAAGCATGTGTACAGGGGCATAAACGCAGCAGTGATAGGATTGGAGAGGTTCGGTGAGCAAATGAAGACCCTTTGAAGTCATATTGCATGGTACCCATTCCACGGGTTTCAACTACCCAGGTTTAAGGTATTCTTCCTTCAGCTAAAACATGCATGTGGAACCTAGAGTATGATCAACCATGTGATCGGGAGACGTGTTCAAATATGTCTCAGTTTTCGTACCCTGGTACTCGGGTGCAACATTCCAGACGCTTTACTAACACCCTCCCGACTTGGAGAGTCAGTCCCTTTAACCTCCTGTTTGGCCCAGTTTGCAATTTCTGCGGAAGATGAACAGGAATAGCGAGAACCAATGAGAGACTAGCTGGAGGTGTCTGGACGGGCAAATTTAACTCTCATTTCCCACCAGGAAGAGGAATTAACCAAAGGCTCAGCGTGCCGTGCCGGAACCAGATTAGGGCCTGAAGCCATCCTGCGGTGTTGCGGCCAGCTCAAAAGAAAGCGAGTTGAAGAAAGGAGCTCAGGGGCACTGTAATTCACAAACCTGCAGAGTTATAAATGACAGCTATCGTCCAAAAATATACTGAAGTAAGGCTGCCAAGAGGACTTGAAAGCGGGGCAGAATTGCAGGAAACCGATTTCAGGAGGTAGACTGGAATTGCATTGAAAGCATAGGAAAAGAGGCAGAACGTCCACAATGATGCACTTGGCCAAAAAGGGCGTATGCGTTTTTTCCTGAATATATTCAGGAAAAAACGCATACGCCCTTTTTGGCCAACCAAGCAAGCTTGCAAAGGAAATCTGCACTACAATGAAGTCTCACTTCCCCCCGGTCAAAAGGGCCATCTGAAAAAAGTGTAAAATCCAGAAAGGCAGGACAGGCCATGGAGAACTGGGAGCCTTGTTATGCTGATGGGCGGGATGTAAATTGCCAACAGACACTCGGGAGAAGTGTATGGTGTTTCCTGAAACATCTAAAAAACAAAGCAACAGAGCCTAGGGCACTTCCACTTATGGTCCTATAGCTTAGGGAAATTAAAATCAAAAAGACACAGCCACCCCAAAGTTTGGGACGCCTCTGTTTACAAGAACCTCGTTTACAGTACAAGTTCAACATCGCAGAAAGTGAAAAATGGATAAAGAAGTTGTGGTATTTACTTACAAAGCAATATCACTCAGCAATGAAATCTATGTCATCAGGCCCTTAGCAGCACAATGAGTGGATTCAGGTATGATGATTCTAACTGAAATAAGTCACACAGAAAAAGAAACATCATAAGATATCAGTAATACACGGAATGTAAACTTGGCTACACAGGAACTGAATTACAGAACAGAACAGGGTCTCAAATTTGGAAAACCAACTTATGCTTGCTTAAGGGGAAAGGTGAGTTGGGGTGCTGCATAAAACCAAAGATTGAAATGAACACAGATAAAGTTCCTTAAGCCAAATATGGAATAGACAAGAGCTACTCCTTGCTCAACGAAATGGACTCAACACCGCATATTAAATGCCTAAGAATGTACCTGACTAGTAAGTATCTTAAAACCTATGGATTGCTATGTCTCCGAAAGAGAATCAAGCATGTGTACAGGGGCATAAACGCAGCAGTGATAGGATTGGAGAGGTTCGGTGAGCAAATGAAGACCCTTTGAAGTCATATTGCATGGTACCCATTCCACGGGTTTCAACTACCCAGGTTTAAGGTATTCTTCCTTCAGCTAAAACATGCATGTGGAACCTAGAGTATGATCAACCATGTGATCGGGAGACGTGTTCAAATATGTCTCAGTTTTCGTACCCTGGTACTCGGGTGCAACATTCCAGATGCTTTACTAACACCCTCCCGACTTGGAGAGTCAGTCCCTTTAACCTCCTGTTTGGCCCAGTTTGCAATTTCTGCGGAAGATGAACAGGAATAGCGAGAACCAATGAGAGACTAGCTGGAGGTGTCTGGACGGGCAAATTTAACTCTCATTTCCCACCAGGAAGAGGAATTAACCAAAGGCTCAGCGTGCCGTGCCGGAACCAGATTAGGGCCTGAAGCCATCCTGTGGTGTTGCGGCCAGCTCAAAAGAAAGCGAGTTGAAGAAAGGAGCTCAGGGGCACTGTAATTCACAAACCTGCAGAGTTATAAATGACAGCTATCGTCCAAAAATATACTGAAGTAAGGCTGCCAAGAGGACTTGAAAGCGGGGCAGAATTGCAGGAAACCGATTTCAGGAGGTAGACTGGAATTGCATTGAAAGCATAGGAAAAGAGGCAGAACGTCCACAATGATGCACTTGGCCAAAAAGGGCGTATGCGTTTTTTCCTGAATATATTCAGGAAAAAACGCATACGCCCTTTTTGGCCAACCAAGCAAGCTTGCAAAGGAAATCTGCACTACAATGAAGTCTCACTTCCCCCCGGTCAAAAGGGCCATCTGAAAAAAGTGTAAAATCCAGAAAGGCAGGACAGGCCATGGAGAACTGGGAGCCTTGTTATGCTGATGGGCGGGATGTAAATTGCCAACAGACACTCGGGAGAAGTGTATGGTGTTTCCTGAAACATCTAAAAAACAAAGCAACAGAGCCTAGGGCACTTCCACTTATGGTCCTATAGCTTAGGGAAATTAAAATCAAAAAGACACAGCCACCCCAAAGTTTGGGACGCCTCTGTTTACAAGAACCTCGTTTACAGTACAAGTTCAACATCGCAGAAAGTGAAAAATGGATAAAGAAGTTGTGGTATTTACTTACAAAGCAATATCACTCAGCAATGAAATCTATGTCATCAGGCCCTTAGCAGCACAATGAGTGGATTCAGGTATGATGATTCTAACTGAAATAAGTCACACAGAAAAAGAAACATCATAAGATATCAGTAATACACGGAATGTAAACTTGGCTACACCAGAACTGAATTACAGAACAGAACAGGGTCTCAAATTTAGAAAACCAACTTATGCTTGCTTAAGGGGAAAGGTGAGTTGGGGTGCTGCATAAAACCAGAGATTGAAATGAACACAGATAAAGTTCCTTAAGCCAAATATGGAATAGACAAGAGCTACTCCTTGCTCAACGAAACGGACTCAACACCGCATATTAAATGCCTAAGAATGTACCTGACTAGTAAGTATCTTAAAACCTATGGATTGTTATGTCTCCGAAAGAGAATCAAGCATGTGTACAGGGGCATAAACGCAGCAGTGATAGGATTGGAGAGGTTCGGTGAGCAAATGAAGACCCTTTGAAGTCATATTGCATGGTACCCATTCCACGGGTTTCAACTACCCAGGTTTAAGGTATTCTTCCTTCAGCTAAAACATGCATGTGGAACCTAAAGTATGATCAACCATGTGATCGGGAGACGTGTTCAAATATGTCTCAGTTTTCGTACCCTGGTACTCGGGTGCAACATTCCAGACGCTTTACTAACACCCTCCCGACTTGGAGAGTCAGTCCCTTTAACCTCCTGTTTGGCCCAGTTTGCAATTTCTGTGAAAGATGAACAGGAATAGCGAGAACCAATGAGAGACTAGCTGGAGGTGTCTGGACGGGCAAATTTAACTCTCATTTCCCACCAGGAAGAGGAATTAACCAAAGGCTCAGCATGCCGTGCCGGAAACAGATTAGGGCCTGAAGCCATCCTGCGGTGTTGCGGCCAGCTCACAAGAAAGCGAGTTGAAGAAAGGAGCTCAGGGGCACTGTAATTCACAAACCTGCAGAGTTATAAATGACAGCTATCGTCCAAAAATATACTGAAGTAAGGCTGCCAAGAGGACTTGAAAGCGGGGCAGAATTGCAGGAAACCGATTTCAGGAGGTAGACTGGAATTGCATTGAAAGCATAGGAAAAGAGGCAGAACGTCCACAATGATGCACTTGGCCAAAAAGGGCGTATGCGTTTTTTCCTGAATATATTCAGGAAAAAACGCATACGCCCTTTTTGGCCAACCAAGCAAGCTTGCAAAGGAAATCTGCACTACAATGAAGTCTCACTTCCCCCCGGTCAAAAGGGCCATCTGAAAAAAGTGTAAAATCCAGAAAGACAGGACAGGCCATGGAGAACTGGGAGCCTTGTTATGCTGATAGGCGGGATGTAAATTGCCAACAGACACTCGGGAGAAGTGTATGGTGTTTCCTGAAACATCTAAAAAACAAAGCAACAGAGCCTAGGGCACTTCCACTTATGGTCCTATAGCTTAGGGAAATTAAAATCAAAAAGACACAGCCACCCCAAAGTTTGGGACGCCTCTGTTTAGAAGAACCTCGTTTACAGTACAAGTTCAACATCGCAGAAAGTGAAAAATGGATAAAGAAGTTGTGGTATTTACTTACAAAGCAATATCACTCAGCAATGAAATCTATGTCATCAGGCCCTTAGCAGCACAATGAGTGGATTCAGGTATGATGATTCTAACTGAAATAAGTCACACAGAAAAAGAAACATCATAAGATATCAGTAATACACGGAATGTAAACTTGGCTACACAGGAACTGAATTACAGAACAGAACAGGGTCTCAAATTTAGAAAACCAACTTATGCTTGCTTAAGGGTAAAGGTGAGTTGGGGTGCTGCATAAAACCAGAGATTGAAATGAACACAGATAAAGTTCCTTAAGCCAAATATGGAATAGACAAGAGCTACTCCTTGCTCAACGAAATGGACTCAACACCCCATATTAAATGCCTAAGAATGTACCTGACTAGTAAGTATCTTAAAACCTATGGATTGCTATGTCTCCGAAAGAGAATCAAGCATGTGTACAGGGGCATAAACGCAGCAGTGATAGGATTGGAGAGGTTCGGTGAGCAAATGAAGACCCTTTGAAGTCATATTGCATGGTACCCATTCCACGGGTTTCAACTACCCAGGTTTAAGGTATTCTTCCTTCAGCTAAAACATGCATGTGGAACCTAGAGTATGATCAACCATGTGATCGGGAGACGTGTTCAAATATGTCTCAGTTTTCGTACCCTGGTACTCGGGTGCAACATTCCAGACGCTTTACTAACACCCTCCCGACTTGGAGAGTCAGTCCCTTTAACCTCCTGTTTGGCCCAGTTTGCAATTTCTGCGGAAGATGAACAGGAATAGTGAGAACCAATGAGAGACTAGCTGGAGGTGTCTGGACGGGCAAATTTAACTCTCATTTCCCACCAGGAAGAGGAATTAACCAAAGGCTCAGCGTGCCGTGCCGGAACAAGATTAGGGCCTGAAGCCATCCTGCGGTGTTGCGGCCAGCTCAAAAGAAAGCGAGTTGAAGAAAGGAGCTCAGGGCCACTGTAATTCACAAACCTGCAGAGTTATAAATGACAGCTATCGTCCAAAAATATACTGAAGTAAGGCTGCCAAGAGGACTTGAAAGCGGGGCAGAATTGCAGGAAACCGATTTCAGGAGGTAGACTGGAATTGCATTGAAAGCATAGGAAAAGAGGCAGAACGTCCACAATGATGCACTTGGCCAAAAAGGGCGTATGCGTTTTTTCCTGAATATATTCAGGAAAAAACGCATACGCCCTTTTTGGCCAACCAAGCAAGCTTGCAAAGGAAATCTGCACTACAATGAAGTCTCACTTCCCCCCGGTCAAAAGGGCCATCTGAAAAAAGTGTAAAATCCAGAAAGGCAGGACAGGCCATGGAGAACTGGGAGCCTTGTTATGCTGATGGGCGGGATGTAAATTGCCAACAGACACTCGGGAGAAGTGTATGGTGTTTCCTGAAACATCTAAAAAACAAAGCAACAGAGCCTAGGGCACTTCCACTTATGGTCCTATAGCTTAGGGAAATTAAAATCAAAAAGACACAGCCACCCCAAAGTTTGGGACGCCTCTGTTTACAAGAACCTCGTTTACCGTACAAGTTCAATATCACAGAAAGTGAAAAATGGATAAAGAACTTGTGGTACTTACGTACAATGCAGTATCACTCAACAATGAAATCTATGTCATCAGGCCCGTAGCAGCATAATGAGTGGATTCAGGTACGATGATTCTAACTGAAATAAGTCACACAGAAAAAGAAACATCATAAGATATCACTAATACACGGAATGTAAACTTGGCTACACAGGAACTGAATTACAGAACAGAACAGGGTCTCAAATTTAGAAAACCAACTTATGCTTGCTTAAGGGTAAAGGTGAGTTGGGGTGCTGCATAAAACCAGAGATTGAAATGAGCACAGATAAAGTTCCTTAAGCCAAATATGGAATAGACAAGAGCTACCTCTTGCTCAACGAAATGGACTCAACACCGCATATTAAATGCCTAAGAATGTACCTGACTAGTAAGTATCTTAAAACCTATGGATTGCTATGTCTCCAAAAGAGAATCAAGCATGTGTACAGGGGCATAAACGCAGCAGTGATAGGATTGGAGAGGTTCAGTGAGCAAATGAAGACCCTTTGAAGTCATATTGCATGGTACCCATTCCACTGGTCTCAACTCTCCAGGTTTAAGGTATTCTTCCTTCAGCTAAAACATGCATGTGGAACCCAGAGTATGATCAACCGTGTGAACGGGAGACATGTTCAAATATGTCTCAGTTTTCGTACCCTGGTACTCGGGTGCAACATTCCAGACGCTTTACTAACATTCTCCGCACTTGGAGAGTCAGCACCTTTAACCTCCTGTTTGGCCCAGTTTGCAATTTCTGCGGAAGATGAACAGGAATAGCGAGAACCAATGAGAGACTAGCTGGAGGTGTCTTTACGGGCAAATTTAACCCTCATTTCCCACCAGGAAGAGGAATTAACCAAAGGCTCAGCGTGCCGTGCCGGAACCAGATTAGGGCCTGAAGCCATCCTGCGGTGTTGCGGCCAGCTCAAAAGAAAGCGAGTTGAAGAAAGGAGCTCAGGGGCACTGTAATTCACAAACCTGCAGAGTTATAAATGACAGCTATCGTACAAAAATATACTGAAGTAAGGCTGCCAAGAGGACTTGAAAGCGGGGCAGAATTGCAGGAAACCGATTTCAGGAGGTAGACTGGAATTGCATTGAAAGCATAGGAAAAGAGGCAGAACGTCCACAATGATGCACTTGGCCAAAAAGTGCGTAGGCGTTTTTTCCTGAATATATTCAGGAAAAAACGCCTACGCCCTTTTTGGCCAACCAAGCAAGCTTGCAAAGGAAATCTGCACTACAATGAAGTCTCACTTCCCCCCGGTCAAAAGGGCCATCTGAAAAAAGTGTAAAATCCAGAAAGGCAGGACAGGCCATGGAGAACTGGGAGCCTTGTTATGCTGATGGGCGGGATGTAAATTGCCAACAGACACTCGGGAGAAGTGTATGGTGTTTCCTGAAACATCTAAAAAACAAAGCAACAGAGCCTAGGGCACTTCCACTTATGGTCCTATAGCTTAGGGAAATTAAAATCAAAAAGACACAGCCACCCCAAAGTTTGGGACGCCTCTGTTTACAAGAACCTCGTTTACAGTACAAGTTCAACATCGCAGAAAGTGAAAAATGGATAAAGAAGTTGTGGTATTTACTTACAAAGCAATATCACTCAGCAATGAAATCTATGTCATCAGGCCCTTAGCAGCACAATGAGTGGATTCAGGTATGATGATTCTAACTGAAATAAGTCACACAGAAAAAGAAACATCATAAGATATCAGTAATACACGGAATGTAAACTTGGCTACACAGGAACTGAATTACAGAACAGAACAGGGTCTCAAATTTAGAAAACCAACTTATGCTTGCTTAAGGGGAAAGGTGAGTTGGGGTGCTGCATAAAACCAGAGATTGAAATGAGCACAGATAAAGTTCCTTAAGCCAAATATGGAATAGACAAGAGCTACCCCTTGCTCAACGAAATGGATTCAACACCGCATATTAAACGCCTAAGAATGTACCTGACTAGTAAGTATCTTAAAACCTATGGATTGCTATGTCTCCGAAAGAGAATCAAGCATGTGTACAGGGGCATAAACGCAGCAGTGATAGGATTGGAGAGGTTCGGTGAGCAAATGAAGACCCTTTGAAGTCATATTGCATGGTACCCATTCCACGGGTTTCAACTACCCAGGTTTAAGGTATTCTTCCTTCAGCTAAAACATGCATGTGGAACCTAGAGTATGATCAACCATGTGATCGGGAGACGTGTTCAAATATGTCTCAGTTTTCGTACCCTGGTACTCGGGTGCAACATTCCAGACGCTTTACTAACACCCTCCCGACTTGGAGAGTCAGTCCTTTTAACCTCCTGTTTGGCCCAGTTTGCAATTTCTGCGGAAGATGAACAGGAATAGCGAGAACCAATGAGAGACTAGCTGGAGGTGTCTGGACGGGCAAATTTAACTCTCATTTCCCACCAGGAAGAGGAATTAACCAAAGGCTCAGCGTGCCGTGCCAGAACCAGATTAGGGCCTGAAGCCATCCTGCGGTGTTGCGGCCAGCTCAAAAGAAAGCGAGTTGAAGAAAGGAGCTCAGGGGCACTGTAATTCACAAACCTGCAGAGTTATAAATGACAGCTATCGTCCAAAAATATACTGAAGTAAGGCTGCCAAGAGGACTTGAAAGCGGGGCAGAATTGCAGGAAACCGATTTCAGGAGGTAGACTGGAATTGCATTGAAAGCATAGGAAAAGAGGCAGAACGTCCACAATGATGCACTTGGCCAAAAAGGGCGTATGCGTTTTTTCCTGAATATATTCAGGAAAAAACGCATACGCCCTTTTTGGCCAACCAAGCAAGCTTGCAAAGGAAATCTGCACTACAATGAAGTCTCACTTCCCCCCGGTCAAAAGGGCCATCTGAAAAAAGTGTAAAATCCAGAAAGGCAGGACAGGCCATGGAGAACTGGGAGCCTTGTTATGCTGATGGGCGGGATGTAAATTGCCAACAGACACTCGGGAGAAGTGTATGGTGTTTCCTGAAACATCTAAAAAACAAAGCAACAGAGCCTAGGGCACTTCCACTTATGGTCCTATAGCTTAGGGAAATTAAAATCAAAAAGACACAGCCACCCCAAAGTTTGGGACGCCTCTGTTTACAAGAACCTCGTTTACAGTACAAGTTCAACATTGCAGAAAGTGAAAAATGGATAAAGAAGTTGTGGTATTTACTTACAAAGCAATATCACTCAGCAATGAAATCTATGTCATCAGGCCCTTAGCAGCACAATGAGTGGATTCAGGTATGATGATTCTAACTGAAATAAGTCACACAGAAAAAGAAACATCATAAGATATCAGTAATACACGGAATGTAACCTTGGCTACACAGGAACTGAATTACAGAACAGAACAGGGTCTCAAATTTAGAAAACCAACTTATGCTTGCTTAAGGGTAAAGGTGAGTTGGGGTGCTGCATAAAACCAGAGATTGAAATGAGCACAGATAAAGTTCCTTAAGCCAAATATGGAATAGACAAGAGCTACTCCTTGCTCAATGAAATGGACTCAACACCGCATATTAAACGCCTAAGAATGTACCTGACTAGTAAGTATCTTAAAACCTATGGATTGCTATGTCTCCAAAAGAGAATCAAGCATGTGTACAGGGGCATAAACGCAGCAGTGATAGGATTGGAGAGGTTCAGTGAGCAAATGAAGACCCTTTGAAGTCATATTGCATTGTACCCATTCCACGGGTCTCAACTCTCCAGGTTTAAGGTATTCTTCCTTCAGCTAAAACATGCATGTGGAACCCAGAGTATGATCAACCGTGTGAACGGGAGACATGTTCAAATATGTCTCAGTTTTCCTCCCCTGGTACTCGGGTGCAACATTCCAGACGCTTTACTAACACTCTCCGCACTTGGAGAGTCAGCACCTTTAAGCTCCTGTTTGGCCCAGTTTGCAATTTCTGCGGAAGATGAACAGAAATAGGGAGAACCAATGAGAGACTAGCTGGAGGTGTCTGGACGGGCAAATTTAACTCTCATTTCCCACCAGGAAGAGGAAATAACCAAAGGCTCAGCATGCCGTGCCGGAACCAGATTAGGGCCTGAAGCCATCCTGCGGTGTTGCGGCCAGCTCAAAAGAAAGCGAGTTGAAGAAAGGAGCTCAGGGGCACTGTAATTCACAAACCTGCAGAGTTATAAATGACAGCTATCGTCCAAAAATATACTGAAGTAAGGCTGCCAAGAGGACTTGAAAGCGGGGCAGAATTGCAGGAAACCGATTTCAGGAGGTAGACTGGAATTGCATTGAAAGCATAGGAAAAGAGGCAGAACGTCCACAATGATGCACTTGGCCAAAAAGGGCGTATGCGTTTTTTCCTGAATATATTCAGGAAAAAACGCATACGCCCTTTTTGGCCAACCAAGCAAGCTTGCAAAGGAAATCTGCACTACAATGAAGTCTCACTTCCCCCCGGTCAAAAGGGCCATCTGAAAAAAGTGTAAAATCCAGAAAGGCAGGACAGGCCATGGAGAACTGGGAGCCTTGTTATGCTGATGGGCGGGATGTAAATTGCCAACAGACACTCGGGAGAAGTGTATGGTGTTTCCTGAAACATCTAAAAAACAAAGCAACAGAGCCTAGGGCACTTCCACTTATGGTCCTATAGCTTAGGGAAATTAAAATCAAAAAGACACAGCCACCCCAAAGTTTGGGACGCCTCTGTTTACAAGAACCTCATTTACAGTACAAGTTCAACATCGCAGAAAGTGAAAAATGGATAAAGAAGTTGTGGTATTTACTTACAAAGCAATATCACTCAGCAATGAAATCTATGTCATCAGGCCCTTAGCAGCACAATGAGTGGATTCAGGTATGATGATTCTAACTGAAATAAGTCACACAGAAAAAGAAACATCATAAGATATCAGTAATACACGGAATGTAAACTTGGCTACACAGGAACTGAATTACAGAACAGAACAGGGTCTCAAATTTAGAAAACCAACTTATGCTTGCTTAAGGGTAAAGGTGAGTTGGGGTGCTGCATAAAACCAGAGATTGAAATGAGCACAGATAAAGTTCCTTAAGCCAAATATGGAATAGACAAGAGCTACTCCTTGCTCAACGAAATGGACTCAACACCCCATATTAAATGCCTAAGAATGTACCTGACTAGTAAGTATCTTAAAACCTATGGATTGCTATGTCTCCGAAAGAGAATCAAGCATGTGTACAGGGGCATAAACGCAGCAGTGATAGGATTGGAGAGGTTCGGTGAGCAAATGAAGACCCTTTGAAGTCATATTGCATGGTACCCATTCCACGGGTTTCAACTACCCAGGTTTAAGGTATTCTTCCTTCAGCTAAAACATGCATGTGGAACCTAGAGTATGATCAACCATGTGATCGGGAGACGTGTTCAAATATGTCTCAGTTTTCGTACCCTGGTACTCGGGTGCAACATTCCAGACGCTTTACTAACACACTCCAGACTTGGAGAGTCAGTCCCTTTAACCTCCTGTTTGGCCCAGTTTGCAATTTCTGCGGAAGATGAACAGGAATAGTGAGAACCAATGAGAGACTAGCTGGAGGTGTCTGGACGGGCAAATTTAACTCTCATTTCCCACCAGGAAGAGGAATTAACCAAAGGCTCAGCGTGCCGTGCCGGAACAAGATTAGGGCCTGAAGCCATCCTGCGGTGTTGCGGCCAGCTCAAAAGAAAGCGAGTTGAAGAAAGGAGCTCAGGGCCACTGTAATTCACAAACCTGCAGAGTTATAAATGACAGCTATCGTCCAAAAATATACTGAAGTAAGGCTGCCAAGAGGACTTGAAAGCGGGGCAGAATTGCAGGAAACCGATTTCAGGAGGTAGACTGGAATTGCATTGAAAGCATAGGAAAAGAGGCAGAACGTCCACAATGATGCACTTGGCCAAAAAGGGCGTATGCGTTTTTTCCTGAATATATTCAGGAAAAAACGCATACGCCCTTTTTGGCCAACCAAGCAAGCTTGCAAAGGAAATCTGCACTACAATGAAGTCTCACTTCCCCCTGGTCAAAAGGGCCATCTGAAAAAAGTGTAAAATCCAGAAAGGCAGGACAGGCCATGGAGAACTGGGAGCCTTGTTATGCTGATGGGCGGGATGTAAATTGCCAACAGACACTCGGGAGAAGTGTATGGTGTTTCCTGAAACATCTAAAAAACAAAGCAACAGAGCCTAGGGCACTTCCACTTATGGTCCTATAGCTTAGGGAAATTAAAATCAAAAAGACACAGCCACCCCAAAGTTTGGGACGCCTCTGTTTACAAGAACCTCGTTTACCGTACAAGTTCAATATCACAGAAAGTGAAAAATGGATAAAGAACTTGTGGTACTTACGTACAATGCAGTATCACTCAACAATGAAATCTATGTCATCAGGCCCGTAGCAGCATAATGAGTGGATTCAGGTACGATGATTCTAACTGAAATAAGTCACACAGAAAAAGAAACATCATAAGATATCACTAATACACGGAATGTAAACTTGGCTACACAGGAACTGAATTCCAAAACAGAACAGGGTCTCAAAATTAGAAAACCAACTTATGCTTGCTTAAGGGTAAAGGTGAGTTGGGGTGCTGCATAAAACCAGACATTGAAATGAGCACAGATAAAGTTCCTTAAGCCAAATATGGAATAGACAAGAGCTACTCCTTGCTCAATGAAATGGACTCAACACCGCATATTAAACGCCTAAGAATGTACCTGACTAGTAAGTATCTTAAAACCTATGGATTGCTATGTCTCCAAAAGAGAATCAAGCATGTGTACAGGGGCATAAACGCAGCAGTGATAGGATTGGAGAGGTTCAGTGAACAAATGAAGACCCTTTGAAGTCATATTGCATTGTACCCATTCCACGGGTCTCAACTCTCCAGGTTTAAGGTATTCTTCCTTCAGCTAAAACATGCATGTGGAACCCAGAGTATGATCAACCGTGTGAACGGGAGACATGTTCAAATATGTCTCAGTTTTCCTCCCCTGGTACTCGGGTGCAACATTCCAGACGCTTTACTAACACTCTCCGCACTTGGAGAGTCAGCACCTTTAAGCTCCTGTTTGGCCCAGTTTGCAATTTCTGCGGAAGATGAACAGAAATAGGGAGAACCAATGAGAGACTAGCTGGAGGTGTCTGGACGGGCAAATTTAACTCTCATTTCCCACCAGGAAGAGGAAATAACCAAAGGCTCAGCATGCCGTGCCGGAACCAGATTAGGGCCTGAAGCCATCCTGCGGTGTTGCGGCCAGCTCAAAAGAAAGCGAGTTGAAGAAAGGAGCTCAGGGGCACTGTAATTCACAAACCTGCAGAGTTATAAATGACAGCTATCGTCCAAAAATATACTGAAGTAAGGCTGCCAAGAGGACTTGAAAGCGGGGCAGAATTGCAGGAAACCGATTTCAGGAGGTAGACTGGAATTGCATTGAAAGCATAGGAAAAGAGGCAGAACGTCCACAATGATGCACTTGGCCAAAAAGGGCGTATGCGTTTTTTCCTGAATATATTCAGGAAAAAACGCATACGCCCTTTTTGGCCAACCAAGCAAGCTTGCAAAGGAAATCTGCACTACAATGAAGTCTCACTTCCCCCCGGTCAAAAGGGCCATCTGAAAAAAGTGTAAAATCCAGAAAGGCAGGACAGGCCATGGAGAACTGAGAGCCTTGTTATGCTGATGGGCGGGATGTAAATTGCCAACAGACACTCGGGAGAAGTGTATGGTGTTTCCTGAAACATCTAAAAAACAAAGCAACAGAGCCTAGGGCACTTCCACTTATGGTCCTATAGCTTAGGGAAATTAAAATCAAAAAGACACAGCCACCCCAAAGTTTGGGACGCCTCTGTTTACAAGAACCTCGTTTACAGTACAAGTTCAACATCGCAGAAAGTGAAAAATGGATAAAGAAGTTGTGGTATTTACTTACAAAGCAATATCACTCAGCAATGAAATCTATGTCATCAGGCCCTTAGCAGCACAATGAGTGGATTCAGGTATGATGATTCTAACTGAAATAAGTCACACAGAAAAAGAAACATCATAAGATATCAGGAATACACGGAATGTAAACTTGGCTACACAGGAACTGAATTACAGAACAGAACAGGGTCTCAAATTTAGAAAACCAACTTATGCTTGCTTAAGGGGAAAGGTGAGTTGGGGTGCTGCATAAAACCAGAGATTGAAATGAGCACAGATAAAGTTCCTTAAGCCAAATATGGAATAGACAAGATCTACTCCTTGCTCAACGAAATGGACTCAACACCGCATATTAAATGCCTAAGAATGTACCTGACTAGTAAGTATCTTAAAACCTATGGATTGCTATGTCTCCGAAAGAGAATCAAGCATGTGTACAGGGGCATAAACGCAGCAGTGATAGGATTGGAGAGGTTCGGTGAGCAAATGAAGACCCTTTGAAGTCATATTGCATGGTACCCATTCCACGGGTTTCAACTACCCAGGTTTAAGGTATTCTTCCTTCAGCTAAAACATGCATGTGGAACCTAGAGTCTGATCAACCATGTGATCGGGAGACGTGTTCAAATATGTCTCAGTTTTCGTACCCTGATACTCGGGTGCAACATTCCAGACGCTTTACTAACACCCTCCCGACTTGGAGAGTCAGTCCCTTTAACCTCCTGTTTGGCCCAGTTTGCAATTTCTGCGGAAGATGAACAGGAATAGCGAGAACCAATGAGAGACTAGCTGGAGGTGTCTGGACGGGCAAATTTAACTCTCATTTCCCACCAGGAAGAGGAATTAACCAAAGGCTCAGCGTGCCGTGCCGGAACCAGATTAGGGCCTGAAGCCATCCTGCGGTGTTGCGGCCAGCTCAAAAGAAAGCGAGTTGAAGAAAGGAGCTCAGGGGCACTGTAATTCACAAACCTGCAGAGTTATAAATGACAGCTATCGTCCAAAAATATACTGAAGTAAGGCTGCCAAGAGGACTTGAAAGCGGGGCAGAATTGCAGGAAACCGATTTCAGGAGGTAGACTGGAATTGCATTGAAAGCATAGGAAAAGAGGCAGAACGTCCACAATGATGCACTTGGCCAAAAAGGGCATATGCGTTTTTTCCTGAATATATTCAGGAAAAAACGCATACGCCCTTTTTGGCCAACCAAGCAAGCTTGCAAAGGAAATCTGCACTACAATGAAGTCTCACTTCCCCCCGGTCAAAAGGGCCATCTGAAAAAAGTGTAAAATCCAGAAAGGCAGGACAGGCCATGGAGAACTGAGAGCCTTGTTATGCTGATGGGCGGGATGTAAATTGCCAACAGACACTCGGGAGAAGTGTATGGTGTTTCCTGAAACATCTAAAAAACAAAGCAACAGAGCCTAGGGCACTTCCACTTATGGTCCTATAGCTTAGGGAAATTAAAATCAAAAAGACACAGCCACCCCAAACATTGGAACGCCTCTGTTTACAAGAACCTCGTTTACAGTACAAGTTCAACATCGCAGAAAGTGAAAAATGGATAAAGAAGTTGTGGTATTTACTTACAAAGCAATATCACTCAGCAATGAAATCTATGTCATCAGGCCCTTAGCAGCACAATGAGTGGATTCAGGTATGATGATTCTAACTGAAATAAGTCACACAGAAAAAGAAACATCATAAGATATCAGTAATACACGGAATGTAAACTTGGCTACACAGGAACTGAATTACAGAACAGAACAGGGTCTCAAATTTAGAAAACCAACTTATGCTTGCTTAAGGGTAAAGGTGAGTTGGGGTGCTGCATAAAACCAGAGATTGAAATGAACACAGATAAACTTCCTTAAGCCAAATATGGAATAGACAAGAGCTACTCCTTGCTCAACGAAATGGTCTCAACACCGCATATTAAATGCCTAAGAATGTACCTGACTAGTAAGTATCTTAAAACCTATGGATTGCTATGTCTCCGAAAGAGAATCAAGCATGTGTACAGGGGCATAAACGCAGCAGTGATAGGATTGGAGAGGTTCGGTGAGCAAATGAAGACCCTTTGAAGTCATATTGCATGGTACCCATTCCACGGGTTTCAACTACCCAGGTTTAAGGTATTCTTCCTTCAGCTAAAACATGCATGTGGAACCTAGAGTATGATCAACCATGTGATCGGGAGACGTGTTCAAATATGTCTCAGTTTTCGTACCCTGGTACTCGGGTGCAACATTCCAGACGCTTTACTAACACCCTCCCGACTTGGAGAGTCAGTCCCTTTAACCTCCTGTTTGGCCCAGTTTGCAATTTCTGCGGAAGATGAACAGGAATAGCGAGAACCAATGAGAGACTAGCTGGAGGTGTCTGGACGGGCAAATTTAACTCTCATTTCCCACCAGGAAGAGGAATTAACCAAAGGCTCAGCGTGCCCTGCCGGAACCAGATAAGGGCCTGAAGCCATCCTGCGGTGTTGCGGCCAGCTCAAAAGAAAGCGAGTTGAAGAAAGGAGCTCAGGGGCACTGTAATTCACAAACCTGCAGAGTTATAAATGACAGCTATCGTACAAAAATATACTGAAGTAAGGCTGCCAAGAGGACTTGAAAGCGGGGCAGAATTGCAGGAAACCGATTTCAGGAGGTAGACTGGAATTGCATTGAAAGCATAGGAAAAGAGGCAGAACGTCCACAATGATGCACTTGGCCAAAAAGGGCGTATGCATTTTTTCCTGAATATATTCAGGAAAAAACGCATACGCCCTTTTTGGCCAACCAAGCAAGCTTGCAAAGGAAATCTGCACTACAATGAAGTCTCACTTCCCCCCGGTCAAAAGGGCCATCTGAAAAAAGTGTAAAATCCAGAAAGGCAGGACAGGCCATGGAGAACTGGGAGCCTTGTTATGCTGATGGGCGGGATGTAAATTGCCAACAGACACTCGGGAGAAGTGTATGGTGTTTCCTGAAACATCTAAAAAACAAAGCAACAGAGCCTAGGGCACTTCCACTTATGGTCCTATAGCTTAGGGAAATTAAAATCAAAAAGACACAGCCACCCCAAAGTTTGGGACGCCTCTGTTTACAAGAACCTCGTTTACCGTACAAGTTCAATATCACAGAAAGTGAAAAATGGATAAAGAACTTGTGGTACTTACGTACAATGCAGTATCACTCAACAATGAAATCTATGTCATCAGGCCCGTAGCAGCATAATGAGTGGATTCAGGTACGATGATTCTAACTGAAATAAGTCACACAGAAAAAGAAACATCATAAGATATCACTAATACACGGAATGTAAACTTGGCTACACAGGAACTGAATTCCAAAACAGAACAGAGTCTCAAAATTAGAAAACCAACTTATGCTTGCTTAAGGGGAAGGGTGAGTTGGGGTGCTGCATAAAACCAGACATTGAAATGAGCACAGATAAAGTTCCTTAAGCCAAATATGGAATAGCAAGAGCTACTCCTTGCTCAATGAAATGGACTCAACACCGCATATTAAACGCCTAAGAATGTACCTGACTAGTAAGTATCTTAAAACCTATGGATTGCTATGTCTCCAAAAGAGAATCAAGCATGTGTACAGGGGCATAAACGCAGCAGTGATAGGATTGGAGAGGTTCAGTGAGCAAATGAAGACCCTTTGAAGTCATATTGCATGGTACCCATTCCACGGGTCTCAACTCTCCAGGTTTAAGGTATTCTTCCTTCAGCTAAAACATGCATGTGGAACCCAGAGTATGATCAACCGTGTGAACGGGAGACATGTTCAAATATGTCTCAGTTTTCCTCCCCTGGTACTCGGGTGCAACATTCCAGACGCTTTACTAACACTCTCCACACTTGGAGAGTCAGCACCTTTAACCTCCTGTTTGGCCCAGTTTGCAATTTCTGCGGAAGATGAACAGGAATAGCGAGAACCAATGAGAGACTAGCTGGAGGTGTCTGGACGGGCAAATTTAACCCTCATTTCCCACCAGGAAGAGGAATTAACCAAAGGCTCAGCGTGCCGTGCCGGAACCAGATTAGGGCCTGAAGCCATCCTGCGGTGTTGCGGCCAGCTCAAAAGAAAGCGAGTTGAAGAAAGGAGCTCAGGGGCACTGTAATTCACAAACCTGCAGAGTTATAAATGACAGCTATCGTACAAAAATATACTGAAGTAAGGCTGCCAAGAGGACTTGAAAGCGGGGCAGAATTGCAGGAAACCGATTTCAGGAGGTAGACTGGAATTGCATTGAAAGCATAGGAAAAGAGGCAGAACGTCCACAATGATGCACTTGGCCAAAAAGGGCGTAGGCGTTTTTTCCTGAATATATTCAGGAAAAAACGCCTACGCCCTTTTTGGCCAACCAAGCAAGCTTGCAAAGGAAATCTGCACTACAATGAAGTCTCACTTCCCCCCGGTCAAAAGGGCCATCTGAAAAAAGTGTAAAATCCAGAAAGGCAGGACAGGCCATGGAGAACTGGGAGCCTTGTTATGCTGATGGGCGGGATGTAAATTGCCAACAGACACTCGGGAGAAGTGTATGGTGTTTCCTGAAACATCTAAAAAACAAAGCAACAGAGCCTAGGGCACTTCCACTTATGGTCCTATAGCTTAGGGAAATTAAAATCAAAAAGACACAGCCACCCCAAAGTTTGGGACGCCTCTGTTTACAAGAACCTCGTTTACAGTACAAGTTCAACATCGCAGAAAGTGAAAAATGGATAAAGAAGTTGTGGTATTTACTTACAAAGCAATATCACTCAGCAATGAAATCTATGTCATCAGGCCCTTAGCAGCACAATGAGTGGATTCAGGTATGATGATTCTAACTGAAATAAGTCACACAGAAAAAGAAACATCATAAGATATCAGTAATACACGGAATGTAAACTTGGCTACACAGGAACTGAATTACAGAACAGAACAGGGTCTCAAATTTAGAAAACCAACATATGCTTGCTTAAGGGGAAAGGTGAGTTGGGGTGCTGCATAAAACCAGAGATTGAAATGAGCACAGATAAAGTTCCTTAAGCCAAATATGGAATAGACAAGAGCTACCCCTTGCTCAACGAAATGGACTCAACACCGCATATTAAACGCCTAAGAATGTACCTGACTAGTAAGTATCTTAAAACCTATGGATTGCTATGTCTCCGAAAGAGAATCAAGCATGTGTACAGGGGCATAAACGCAGCAGTGATAGGATTGGAGAGGTTCGGTGAGCAAATGAAGACCCTTTGAAGTCATATTGCATGGTACCCATTCCACGGGTTTCAACTACCCAGGTTTAAGGTATTCTTCCTTCAGCTAAAACATGCATGTGGAACCTAGAGTATGATCAACCATGTGATCGGGAGACGTGTTCAAATATGTCTCAGTTTTCGTACCCTGGTACTCGGGTGCAACATTCCAGACGCTTTACTAACACCCTCCCGACTTGGAGAGTCAGTCCCTTTAACCTCCTGTTTGGCCCAGTTTGCAATTTCTGCGGAAGATGAACAGGAATAGCGAGAACCAATGAGAGACTAGCTGGAGGTGTCTGGACGGGCAAATTTAACTCTCATTTCCCACCAGGAAGAGGAATTAACCAAAGGCTCAGCGTGCCGTGCCGGAACCAGATTAGGGCCTGAAGCCATCCTGCGGTGTTGCGGCCAGCTCAAAAGAAAGTGAGTTGAAGAAAGGAGCTCAGGGGCACTGTAATTCACAAACCTGCAGAGTTATAAATGACAGCTATCGTCCAAAAATATACTGAAGTAAGGCTGCCAAGAGGACTTGAAAGCGGGGCAGAATTGCAGGAAACCGATTTCAGGAGGTAGACTGGAATTGCATTGAAAGCATAGGAAAAGAGGCAGAACGTCCACAATGATGCACTTGGCCAAAAAGGGCGTATGCGTTTTTTCCTGAATATATTCAGGAAAAAACGCATACGCCCTTTTTGGCCAACCAAGCAAGCTTGCAAAGGAAATCTGCACTACAATGAAGTCTCACTTCCCCCCGGTCAAAAGGGCCATCTGAAAAAAGTGTAAAATCCAGAAAGGCAGGACAAGCCATGGAGAACTGGGAGCCTTGTTATGCTGATGGGCGGGATGTAAATTGCCAACAGACACTCGGGAGAAGTGTATGGTGTTTCCTGAAACATCTAAAAAACAAAGCAACAGAGCCTAGGGCACTTCCACTTATGGTCCTATAGCTTAGGGAAATTAAAATCAAAAAGACACAGCCACCCCAAAGTTTGGGACGCCTCTGTTTACAAGAACCTCGTTTACAGTACAAGTTCAACATCGCAGAAAGTGAAAAATGGATAAAGAAGTTGTGGTATTTACTTACAAAGCAATATCACTCAGCAATGAAATCTATGTCATCAGGCCCTTAGCAGCACAATGAGTGGATTCAGGTATGATGATTCTAACTGAAATAAGTCACACAGAAAAAGAAACATCATAAGATATCAGTAATACACGGAATGTAAACTTGGCTACACAGGAACTGAATTACAGAACAGAACAGGGTCTCAAATTTAGAAAACCAACTTATGCTTGCTTAAGGGTAAAGGTGAGTTGGGGTGCTGCATAAAACCAGAGATTGAAATGAGCACAGATAAAGTTCCTTAAGCCAAATATGGAATAGACAAGAGCTACTCCTTGCTCAACGAAATGGACTCAACACCGCATATTAAATGCCTAAGAATGTACCTGACTAGTAAGTATCTTAAAACCTATGGATTGCTATGTCTCCGAAAGAGAATCAAGCATGTGTACAGGGGCATAAACGCAGCAGTGATAGGATTGGAGAGGTTCGGTGAGCAAATGAAGACCCTTTGAAGTCATATTGCATGGTACCCATTCCACGGGTTTCAACTACCCAGGTTTAAGGTATTCTTCCTTCAGCTAAAACATGCATGTGGAACCTAGAGTATGATCAACCATGTGATCGGGAGATGTGTTCAAATATGTCTCAGTTTTCGTACCCTGGTACTCGGGTGCAACATTCCAGACGCTTTACTAACACCCTCCCAACTTGGAGAGTCAGCGCCTTTAACCTCCTGTTTGGACCAGTTTGCAATTTCTGCGGAAGATGAACAGGAATAGCGAGAACCAATGAGAGACTAGCTGGAGGTGTCTGGACGGGCAAATTTAACCCTCATTTCCCACCAGGAAGAGGAATTAACCAAAGGCTCAGCGTGCTGTGCCGGAACCAGATTAGGGCCTGAAGCCATCCTGCGGTGTTGCGGCCAGCTCAAAAGAAAGCGAGTTGAAGAAAGGAGCTCAGGGGCACTGTAATTCACAAACCTGCAGAGTTATAAATGACAGCTATCGTCCAAAAATATACTGAAGTAAGGCTGCCAAGAGGACTTGAAAGCGGGGCAGAATTGCAGGAAACCGATTTCAGGAGGTAGACTGGAATTGCATTGAAAGCATAGGAAAAGAGGCAGAACGTCCACAATGATGCACTTGGCCAAAAAGGGCGTATGCATTTTTTCCTGAATATATTCAGGAAAAAACGCATACGCCCTTTTTGGCCAACCAAGCAAGCTTGCAAAGGAAATCTGCACTACAATGAAGTCTCACTTCCCCCCGGTCAAAAGGGCCATCTGAAAAAAGTGTAAAATCCAGAAAGGCAGGACAGGCCATGGAGAACTGGGAGCCTTGTTATGCTGATGGGCGGGATGTAAATTGCCAACAGACACTCGGGAGAAGTGTATGGTGTTTCCTGAAACATCTAAAAAACAAAGCAACAGAGCCTAGGGCACTTCCACTTATGGTCCTATAGCTTAGGGAAATTAAAATCAAAAAGACACAGCCACCCCAAAGTTTGGGACGCCTCTGTTTACAAGAACCTCGTTTACAGTACAAGTTCAACATCGCAGAAAGTGAAAAATGGATAAAGAAGTTGTGGTATTTACTTACAAAGCAATATCACTCAGCAATGAAATCTATGTCATCAGGCCCTTAGCAGCACAATGAGTGGATTCAGGTATGATGATTCTAACTGAAATAAGTCACACAGAAAAAGAAACATCATAAGATATCAGTAATACACGGAATGTAAACTTGGCTACACAGGAACTGAATTACAGAACAGAACAGGGTCTCAAATTTAGAAAACCAACTTATGCTTGCTTAAGGGGAAAGGTGAGTTGGGGTGCTGCATAAAACCAGAGATTGAAATGAGCACAGATAAAGTTCCTTAAGCCAAATATGGAATAGACAAGAGCTACTCCTTGCTCAACGAAATGGACTCAACACCGCATATTAAATGCCTAAGAATGTACCTGACTAGTAAGTATCTTAAAACCTATGGATTGCTATGTCTCCGAAAGAGAATCAAGCATGTGTACAGGGGCATAAACGCAGCAGTGATAGGATTGGAGAGGTTCGGTGAGCAAATGAAGACCCTTTGAAGTCATATTGCATGGTACCCATTCCACGGGTTTCAACTACCCAGGTTTAAGGTATTCTTCCTTCAGCTAAAACATGCATGTGCAACCTAGAGTATGATCAACCATGTGATCGGGAGACGTGTTCAAATATGTCTCAGTTTTCGTACCCTGGTACTCGGGTGCAACATTCCAGATGCTTTACTAACACCCTCCCGACTTGGAGAGTCAGTCCCTTTAACCTCCTGTTTGGCCCAGTTTGCAATTTCTGCGGAAGATGAACAGGAATAGCGAGAACCAATGAGAGACTAGCTGGAGGTGTCTGGACGGGCAAATTTAACTCTCATTTCCCACCAGGAAGAGGAATTAACCAAAGGCTCAGCGTGTCGTGCCGGAACCAGATTAGGGCCTGAAGCCATCCTGCGGTGCTGCGGCCAGCTCAAAAGAAAGCGAGTTGAAGAAAGGAGCTCAGGGGCACTGTAATTCACAAACCTGCAGAGTTATAAATGACAGCTATCGTCCAAAAATATACTGAAGTAAGGCTGCCAAGAGGACTTGAAAGCGGGGCAGAATTGCAGGAAACCGATTTCAGGAGGTAGACTGGAATTGCATTGAAAGCATAGGAAAAGAGGCAGAACGTCCACAATGATGCACTTGGCCAAAAAGGGCGTATGCGTTTTTTCCTGAATATATTCAGGAAAAAACGCATACGCCCTTTTTGGCCAACCAAGCAAGCTTGCAAAGGAAATCTGCACTACAATGAAGTCTCACTTCCCCCCGGTCAAAAGGGCCATCTGAAAAAAGTGTAAAATCCAGAAAGGCCGGACAGGCCATGGAGAACTGGGAGCCTTGTTATGCTGATGGGCGGGATGTAAATTGCCAACAGACACTAGGGAGAAGTGTATGGTGTTTCCTGAAACATCTAAAAAACAAAGCAACAGAGCCTAGGGCACTTCCACTTATGGTCCTATAGCTTAGGGAAATTAAAATCAAAAAGACACAGCCACCCCAAAGTTTGGGACGCCTCTGTTTACAAGAACCTCGTTTACAGTACAAGTTCAACATCGCAGAAAGTGAAAAATGGATAAAGAAGTTGTGGTATTTACTTACAAAGCAATATCACTCAGCAATGAAATCTATGTCATCAGGCCCTTAGCAGCACAATGAGTGGATTCAGGTATGATGATTCTAACTGAAATAAGTCACACAGAAAAAGAAACATCATAAGATATCAGTAATACACGGAATGTAAACTTGGCTACACAGGAACTGAATTACAGAACAGAACAGGGTCTCAAATTTAGAAAACCAACTTATGCTTGCTTAAGGGGAAAGGTGAGTTGGGGTGCTGCATAAAACCAGAGATTGAAATGAGCACAGATAAAGTTCCTTAAGCCAAATATGGAATAGACAAGAGCTACTCCTTGCTCAACGAAATGGACTCAACACCGCATATTAAATGCCTAAGAATGTACCTGACTAGTAAGTATCTTAAAACCTATGGATTGCTATGTCTCCGAAAGAGAATCAAGCATGTGTACAGGGGCATAAACGCAGCAGTGATAGGATTGGAGAGGTTCGGTGAGCAAATGAAGACCCTTTGAAGTCATATTGCATGGTACCCATTCCACGGGTTTCAACTACCCAGGTTTAAGGTATTCTTCCTTCAGCTAAAACATGCATGTGGAACCTAGAGTCTGATCAACCATGTGATCGGGAGACGTGTTCAAATATGTCTCAGTTTTCGTACCCTGGTACTCGGGTGCAACATTCCAGACGCTTTACTAACACCCTCCCGACTTGGAGAGTCAGTCCCTTTAACCTCCTGTTTGGCCCAGTTTGCAATTTCTGCGGAAGATGAACAGGAATAGCGAGAACCAATGAGAGACTAGCTGGAGGTGTCTGGACGGGCAAATTTAACTCTCATTTCCCACCAGGAAGAGGAATTAACCAAAGGCTCAGCGTGTCGTGCCGGAACCAGATTAGGGCCTGAAGCCATCCTGCGGTGTTGCGGCCAGCTCAAAAGAAAGCGAGTTGAAGAAAGGAGCTCAGGGGCACTGTAATTCACAAACCTGCAGAGTTATAAATGACAGCTATCGTCCAAAAATATACTGAAGTAAGGCTGCCAAGAGGACTTGAAAGCGGGGCAGAATTGCAGGAAACCGATTTCAGGAGGCAGACTGGAATTGCATTGAAAGCATAGGAAAAGAGGCAGAACGTCCACAATGATGCACTTGGCCAAAAAGGGCGTATGCGTTTTTTCCTGAATATATTCAGGAAAAAACGCATACGCCCTTTTTGGCCAACCAAGCAAGCTTGCAAAGGAAATCTGCACTACAATGAAGTCTCACTTCCCCCCGGTCAAAAGGGCCATCTGAAAAAAGTGTAAAATCCAGAAAGGCCGGACAGGCCATGGAGAACTGGGAGCCTTGTTATGCTGATGGGCGGGATGTAAATTGCCAACAGACACTAGGGAGAAGTGTATGGTGTTTCCTGAAACATCTAAAAAACAAAGCAACAGAGCCTAGGGCACTTCCACTTATGGTCCTATAGCTTAGGGAAATTAAAATCAAAAAGACACAGCCACCCCAAAGTTTGGGACGCCTCTGTTTACAAGAACCTCGTTTACAGTACAAGTTCAACATCGCAGAAAGTGAAAAATGGATAAAGAAGTTGTGGTATTTACTTACAAAGCAATATCACTCAGCAATGAAATCTATGTCATCAGGCCCTTAGCAGCACAATGAGTGGATTCAGGTATGATGATTCTAACTGAAATAAGTCACACAGAAAAAGAAACATCATAAGATATCAGTAATACACGGAATGTAAACTTGGCTACACAGGAACTGAATTACAGAACAGAACAGGGTCTCAAATTTAGAAAACCAACTTATGCTTGCTTAAGGGTAAAGGTGAGTTGGGGTGCTGCATAAAACCAGAGATTGAAATGAGCACAGATAAAGTTCCTTAAGCCAAATATGGAATAGACAAGAGCTACTCCTTGCTCAACGAAATGGACTCAACACCGCATATTAAATGCCTAAGAATGTACCTGACTAGTAAGTATCTTAAAACCTATGGATTGCTATGTCTCCGAAAGAGAATCAAGCATGTGTACAGGGGCATAAACGCAGCAGTGATAGGATTGGAGAGGTTCGGTGAGCAAATGAAGACCCTTTGAAGTCATATTGCATGGTACCCATTCCACGGGTTTCAACTACCCAGGTTTAAGGTATTCTTCCTTCAGCTAAAACATGCATGTGGAACCTAGAGTATGATCAACCATGTGATCGGGAGACGTGTTCAAATATGTCTCAGTTTTCGTACCCTGGTACTCGGGTGCAACATTCCAGACGCTTTACTAACACCCTCCCGACTTGGAGAGTCAGTCCCTTTAACCTCCTGTTTGGCCCAGTTTGCAATTTCTGCGGAAGATGAACAGGAATAGCGAGAACCAATGAGAGACTAGCTGGAGGTGTCTGGACGGGCAAATTTAACTCTCATTTCCCACCAGGAAGAGGAATTAACCAAAGGCTCAGCGTGTCGTGCCGGAACCAGATTAGGGCCTGAAGCCATCCTGCGGTGTTGCGGCCAGCTCAAAAGAAAGCGAGTTGAAGAAAGGAGCTCAGGGGCACTGTAATTCACAAACCTGCAGAGTTATAAATGACAGCTATCGTACAAAAATATACTGAAGTAAGGCTGCCAAGAGGACTTGAAAGCGGGGCAGAATTGCAGGAAACCGATTTCAGGAGGTAGACTGGAATTGCATTGAAAGCATAGGAAAAGAGGCAGAACGTCCACAATGATGCACTTGGCCAAAAAGGGCGTATGCGTTTTTTCCTGAATATATTCAGGAAAAAACGCATACGCCCTTTTTGGCCAACCAAGCAAGCTTGCAAAGGAAATCTGCACTACAATGTAGTCTCACTTCCCCCCGGTCAAAAGGGCCATCTGAAAAAAGTGTAAAATCCAGAAAGGCAGGACAGGCCATGGAGAACTGGGAGCCTTGTTATGCTGATGGGCGGGATGTAAATTGCCAACAGACACTCGGGAGAAGTGTATGGTGTTTCCTGAAACATCTAAAAAACAAAGCAACAGAGCCTAGGGCACTTCCACTTATGGTCCTATAGCTTAGGGAAATTAAAATCAAAAAGACACAGCCACCCCAAAGTTTGGGACGCCTCTGTTTACAAGAACCTCGTTTACAGTACAAGTTCAACATCGCAGAAAGTGAAAAATGGATAAAGAAGTTGTGGTATTTACTTACAAAGCAATATCACTCAGCAATGAAATCTATGTCATCAGGCCCTTAGCAGCACAATGAGTGGATTCAGGTATGATGATTCTAACTGAAATAAGTCACACAGAAAAAGAAACATCATAAGATATCAGTAATACACGGAATGTAAACTTGGCTACACAGGAACTGAATTACAGAACAGAACAGGGTCTCAAATTTAGAAAACCAACTTATGCTTGCTTAAGGGTAAAGGTGAGTTGGGGTGCTGCATAAAACCAGAGATTGAAATGAACACAGATAAAGTTCCTTAAGCCAAATATGGAATAGACCAGAGCTACTCCTTGCTCAACGAAATGGACTCAACACCGCATATTAAACGCCTAGGAATGTACCTGACTAGTAAGTATCTTAAAACCTATGGATTGCTATGTCTCCGAAAGAGAATCAAGCATGTGTACAGGGGCATAAACGCAGCAGTGATAGGATTGGAGAGGTTCGGTGAGCAAATGAAGACCCTTTGAAGTCATATTGCATGGTACCCATTCCACGGGTTTCAACTACCCAGGTTTAAGGTATTCTTCCTTCAGCTAAAACATGCATGTGGAACCTAGAGTATGATCAACCATGTGATCGGGAGACGTGTTCAAATATGTCTCAGTTTTCGTACCCTGGTACTCGGGTGCAACATTCCAGACGCTTTACTAACACCCTCCCGACTTGGAGAGTCAGTCCCTTTAACCTCCTGTTTGGCCCAGTTTGCAATTTCTGCGGAAGATGAACAGGAATAGCGAGAACCAATGAGAGACTAGCTGGAGGTGTCTGGACGGGCAAATTTAACTCTCATTTCCCACCAGGAAGAGGAATTAACCAAAGGCTCAGCGTGCCGTGCCGGAACCAGATTAGGGCCTGAAGCCATCCTGCGGTGTTGCGGCCAGCTCAAAAGAAAGCGAGTTGAAGAAAGGAGCTCAGGGGCACTGTAATTCACAAACCTGCAGAGTTATAAATGACAGCTATCGTCCAAAAATATACTGAAGTAAGGCTGCCAAGAGGACTTGAAAGCGGGGCAGAATTGCAGGAAACCGATTTCAGGAGGCAGACTGAAATTGCATTGAAAGCATAGGAAAAGAGGCAGAACGTCCACAATGATGCACTTGGCCAAAAAGGGCGTATGCGTTTTTTCCTGAATATATTCAGGAAAAAACGCATACGCCCTTTTTGGCCAACCAAGCAAGCTTGCAAAGGAAATCTGCACTACAATGAAGTCTCACTTCCCCCCGGTCAAAAGGGCCATCTGAAAAAAGTGTAAAATCCAGAAAGGCAGGACAGGCCATGGAGAACTGGGAGCCTTGTTATGCTGATGGGCGGGATGTAAATTGCCAACAGACACTCGGGAGAAGTGTATGGTGTTTCCTGAAACATCTAAAAAACAAAGCAACAGAGCCTAGGGCACTTCCACTTATGGTCCTATAGCTTAGGGAAATTAAAATCAAAAAGACACAGCCACCCCAAACATTGGGACGCCTCTGTTTACAAGAACCTCGTTTACAGTACAAGTTCAACATCGCAGAAAGTGAAAAATGGATAAAGAAGTTGTGGTATTTACTTACAAAGCAATATCACTCAGCAATGAAATCTATGTCATCAGGCCCTTAGCAGCACAATGAGTGGATTCAGGTATGATGATTCTAACTGAAATAAGTCACACAGAAAAAGAAACATCATAAGATATCAGTAATACACGGAATGTAAACTTGGCTACACAGGAACTGAATTACAGAACAGAACAGGGTCTCAAATTTAGAAAACCAACTTATGCTTGCTTAAGGGTAAAGGTGAGTTGGGGTGCTGCATAAAACCAGAGATTGAAATGAGCACAGATAAAGTTCCTTAAGCCAAATATGGAATAGACAAGAGCTACCTCTTGCTCAACGAAATGGACTCAACACCGCATATTAAATGCCTAAGAATGTACCTGACTAGTAAGTATCTTAAAACCTATGGATTGCTATGTCTCCGAAAGAGAATCAAGCATGTGTACAGGGGCATAAACGCAGCAGTGATAGGATTGGAGAGGTTCAGTGAGCAAATGAAGACCCTTTGAAGTCATATTGCATGGTACCCATTCCACGGGTTTCAACTACCCAGGTTTAAGGTATTCTTCCTTCAGCTAAAACATGCATGTGCAACCTAGAGTATGATCAACCATGTGATCGGGAGACGTGTTCAAATATGTCTCAGTTTTCATACCCTGGTACTCGGGTACAACATTCCAGACGCTTTACTAACACCCTCCCGACTTGGAGAGTCAGTCCCTTTAACCTCCTGTTTGGCCCAGTTTGCAATTTCTGCGGAAGATGAACAGGAATAGCGAGAACCAATGAGAGACTAGCTGCAGGTGTCTGAACGGGCAAATTTAACTCTCATTTCCCACCAGGAAGAGGAATTAACCAAAGGCTCAGCGTGCCGTGCCGGAACCAGATTAGGGCCTGAAGCCATCCTGCGGTGTTGCGGCCAGCTCAAAAGAAAGCGAGTTGAAGAAAGGAGCTCAGGGGCACTGTAATTCACAAACCTGCAGAGTTATAAATGACAGCTATCGTCCAAAAATATACTGAAGTAAGGCTGCCAAGAGGACTTGAAAGCGGGGCAGAATTGCAGGAAACCGATTTCAGGAGGCAGACTGGAATTGCATTGAAAGCATAGGAAAAGAGGCAGAACGTCCACAATGATGCACTTGGCCAAAAAGGGCGTATGCGTTTTTTCCTGAATATATTCAGGAAAAAACGCATACGCCCTTTTTGGCCAACCAAGCATGCTTGCAAAGGAAATCTGCACTACAATGAAGTCTCACTTCCCCCCGGTCAAAAGGGACATCTGAAAAAAGTGTAAAATCCAGAAAGGCAGGACAGGCCATGGAGAACTGGGAGCCTTGTTATGCTGATGGGCGGGATGTAAATTGCCAACAGACACTCGGGAGAAGTGTATGGTGTTTCCTGAAACATCTAAAAAACAAAGCAACAGAGCCTAGGGCACTTCCACTTATGGTCCTATAGCTTAGGGAAATTAAAATCAAAAAGACACAGCCACCCCAAAGTTTGGGACGCCTCTGTTTACAAGAACCTCGTTTACAGTACAAGTTCAACATCGCAGAAAGTGAAAAATGGATAAAGAAGTTGTGGTATTTACTTACAAAGCAATATCACTCAGCAATGAAATCTATGTCATCAGGCCCTTAGCAGCACAATGAGTGGATTCAGGTATGATGATTCTAACTGAAATAAGTCACACAGAAAAAGAAACATCATAAGATATCAGTAATACACGGAATGTAAACTTGGCTACACAGGAACTGAATTACAGAACAGAACAGGGTCTCAAATTTAGAAAACCAACTTATGCTTTCTTAAGGGTAAAGGTGAGTTGGGGTGCTGCATAAAACCAGAGATTGAAATGAGCACAGATAAAGTTCCTTAAGCCAAATATGGAATAGACAAGAGCTACCTCTTGCTCAACGAAATGGACTCAACACCGCATATTAAATGCCTAAGAATGTACCTGACTAGTAAGTATCTTAAAACCTATGGATTGCTATGTCTCCGAAAGAGAATCAAGCATGTGTACAGGGGCATAAACGCAGCAGTGATAGGATTGGAGAGGTTCGGTGAGCAAATGAAGACCCTTTGAAGTCATATTGCATGGTACCCATTCCACGGGTTTCAACTACCCAGGTTTAAGGTATTCTTCCTTCAGCTAAAACATGCATGTGCAACCTAGAGTATTATCAACCATGTGATCGGGAGACGTGTTCAAATATGTCTCAGTTTTCATACCCTGGTACTCGGGTACAACATTCCAGACGCTTTACTAACACCCTCCCGACTTGGAGAGTCAGTCCCTTTAACCTCCTGTTTGGCCCAGTTTGCAATTTCTGCGGAAGATGAACAGGAATAGCGAGAACCAATGAGAGACTAGCTGGAGGTGTCTGAACGGGCAAATTTAACTCTCATTTCCCAACAGGAAGAGGAATTAACCAAAGGCTCAGCGTGCCGTGCCGGAACCAGATTAGGGCCTGAAGCCATCCTGCGGTGTTGCGGCCAGCTCAAAAGAAAGCGAGTTGAAGAAAGGAGCTCAGGGGCACTGTAATTCACAAACCTGCAGAGTTATAAATGACAGCTATTGTCCAAAAATATACTGAAGTAAGGCTGCCAAGAGGGCTTGAAAGCGGGGCAGAATTGCAGGAAACCGATTTCAGGAGGCAGACTGGAATTGCATTGAAAGCATAGGAAAAGAGGCAGAACGTCCACAATGATGCACTTGGCCAAAAAGGGCGTGTGAGTTTTTTCCTGAATATATTCAGGAAAAAACGCATACGCCCTTTTTGGCCAACCAAGCAAGCTTGCAAAGGAAATCTGCACTACAATGAAGTCTCACTTCCCCCCGGTCAAAAGGGCCATCTGAAAAAAGTGTAAAATCCAGAAAGGCAGGACAGGCCATGGAGAACTGGGAGCCTTGTTATGCTGATGGGCGGGATGTAAATTGCCAACAGACACTCGGGAGAAGTGTATGGTGTTTCCTGAAACATCTAAAAAACAAAGCAACAGAGCCTAGGGCACTTCCACTTATGGTCCTATAGCTTAGGGAAATTAAAATCAAAAAGACACAGCCACCCCAAACATTGGGACACCTCTGTTTACAAGAACCTCGTTTACAGTACAAGTTCAACATCGCAGAAAGTGAAAAATGGATAAAGAAGTTGTGGTATTTACTTACAAAGCAATATCACTCAGCAATGAAATCTATGTCATCAGGCCCTTAGCAGCACAATGAGTGGATTCAGGTATGATGATTCTAACTGAAATAAGTCACACAGAAAAAGAAACATCATAAGATATCAGTAATACACGGAATGTAAACTTGGCTACACAGGAACTGAATTACAGAACAGAACAGGGTCTCAAATTTAGAAAACCAACTTATGCTTGCTTAAGGGTAAAGGTGAGTTGGGGTGCTGCATAAAACCAGAGATTGAAATGAGCACAGATAAAGTTCCTTAAGCCAAATATGGAATAGACAAGAGCTACCTCTTGCTCAACGAAATGGACTCAACACCACATATTAAATGCCTAAGAATGTACCTGACTAGTAAGTATCTTAAAACCTATGGATTGCTATGTCTCCGAAAGAGAATCAAGCATGTGTACAGGGGCATAAACGCAGCAGTGATAGGATTGGAGAGGTTCGGTGAGCAAATGAAGACCCTTTGAAGTCATATTGCATGGTACCCATTCCACGGGTTTCAACTACCCAGGTTTAAGGTATTCTTCCTTCAGCTAAAACATGCATGTGCAACCTAGAGTATGATCAACCATGTGATCGGGAGACGTGTTCAAATATGTCTCAGTTTTCGTACCCTGGTACTCGGGTACAACATTCCAGACGCTTTACTAACACCCTCCCGACTTGGAGAGTCAGTCCCTTTAACCTCCTGTTTGGCCCAGTTTGCAATTTCTGCGGAAGATGAACAGGAATAGCGAGAACCAATGAGAGACTAGCTGGAGGTGTCTGAACGGGCAAATTTAACTCTCATTTCCCACCAGGAAGAGGAATTAACCAAAGGCTCAGCGTGCCGTGCCGGAACCAGATTAGGGCCTGAAGCCATCCTGCGGTGTTGCGGCCTGCTCAAAAGAAAGCGAGTTGAAGAAAGGAGCTCAGGGGCACTGTAATTCACAAACCTGCAGAGTTATAAATGACAGCTATCGTCCAAAAATATACTGAAGTAAGGCTGCCAAGAGGACTTGAAAGCGGGGCAGAATTGCAGGAAACCGATTTCAGGAGGCAGACTGGAATTGCATTGAAAGCATAGGAAAAGAGGCAGAACGTCCACAATGATGCACTTGGCCAAAAAGGGCGTATGCGTTTTTTCCTGAATATATTCAGGAAAAAACGCATACGCCCTTTTTGGCCAACCAAGCAAGCTTGCAAAGGAAATCTGCACTACAATGAAGTCTCACTTCCCCCCGGTCAAAAGGGCCATCTGAAAAAAGTGTAAAATCCAGAAAGGCAGGACAGGCCATGGAGAACTGGGAGCCTTGTTATGCTGATGGGCGGGATGTAAATTGCCAACAGACACTCGGGAGAAGTGTATGGTGTTTCCTGAAACATCTAAAAAACAAAGCAACAGAGCCTAGGGCACTTCCACTTATGGTCCTATAGCTTAGGGAAATTAAAATCAAAAAGACACAGCCACCCCAAAGTTTGGGACGCCTCTGTTTACAAGAACCTCGTTTACAGTACAAGTTCAACATCGCAGAAAGTGAAAAATGGATAAAGAAGTTGTGGTATTTACTTACAAAGCAATATCACTCAGCAATGAAATCTATGTCATCAGGCCCTTAGCAGCACAATGAGTGGATTCAGGTATGATGATTCTAACTGAAATAAGTCACACAGAAAAAGAAACATCATAAGATATCAGTAATACACGGAATGTAAACTTGGCTACACAGGAACTGAATTACAGAACAGAACAGGGTCTCAAATTTAGAAAACCAACTTATGCTTGCTTAAGGGTAAAGGTGAGTTGGGGTGCTGCATAAAACCAGAGATTGAAATGAGCACAGATAAAGTTCCTTAAGCCAAATATGGAATAGACAAGAGCTACCTCTTGCTCAACGAAATGGACTCAACACCGCATATTAAATGCCTAAGAATGTACCTGACTAGTAAGTATCTTAAAACCTATGGATTGCTATGTCTCCGAAAGAGAATCAAGCATGTGTACAGGGGCATAAACGCAGCAGTGATAGGATTGGAGAGGTTCGGTGAGCAAATGAAGACCCTTTGAAGTCATATTGCATGGTACCCATTCCACGGGTTTCAACTACCCAGGTTTAAGGTATTCTTCCTTCAGCTAAAACATGCATGTGCAACCTAGAGTATGATCAACCATGTGATCGGGAGACGTGTTCAAATATGTCTCAGTTTTCGTACCCTGGTACTCGGGTACAACATTCCAGACGCTTTACTAACACCCTCCCGACTTGGAGAGTCAGTCCCTTTAACCTCCTGTTTGGCCCAGTTTGCAATTTCTGCGGAAGATGAACAGGAATAGCGAGAACCAATGAGAGACTAGCTGGAGGTGTCTGAACGGGCAAATTTAACTCTCATTTCCCACCAGGAAGAGGAATTAACCAAAGGCTCAGCGTGCCGTGCCGGAACCAGATTAGGGCCTGAAGCCATCCTGCGGTGTTGCGGCCAGCTCAAAAGAAAGCGAGTTGAAGAAAGGAGCTCAGGGGCACTGTAATTCACAAACCTGCAGAGTTATAAATGACAGCTATCGTCCAAAAATATACTGAAGTAAGGCTGCCAAGAGGACTTGAAAGCGGGGCAGAATTGCAGGAAACCGATTTCAGGAGGCAGACTGGAATTGCATTGAAAGCATAGGAAAAGAGGCAGAACGTCCACAATGATGCACTTGGCCAAAAAGGGCGTATGCGTTTTTTCCTGAATATATTCAGGAAAAAACGCATACGCCCTTTTTGGCCAACCAAGCAAGCTTGCAAAGGAAATCTGCACTACAATGAAGTCTCACTTCCCCCCGGTCAAAAGGGCCATCTGAAAAAAGTGTAAAATCCAGAAAGGCAGGACAGGCCATGGAGAACTGGGAGCCTTGTTATGCTGATGGGCGGGATGTAAATTGCCAACAGACACTCGGGAGAAGTGTATGGTGTTTCCTGAAACATCTAAAAAACAAAGCAACAGAGCCTAGGGCACTTCCACTTATGGTCCTATAGCTTAGGGAAATTAAAATCAAAAAGACACAGCCACCCCAAACATTGGGACGCCTCTGTTTACAAGAACCTCGTTTACAGTACAAGTTCAACATCGCAGAAAGTGAAAAATGGATAAAGAAGTTGTGGTATTTACTTACAAAGCAATATCACTCAGCAATGAAATCTATGTCATCAGGCCCTTAGCAGCACAATGAGTGGATTCAGGTATGATGATTCTAACTGAAATAAGTCACACAGAAAAAGAAACATCATAAGATATCAGTAATACACGGAATGTAAACTTGGCTACACAGGAACTGAATTACAGAACAGAACAGGGTCTCAAATTTAGAAAACCAACTTATGCTTGCTTAAGGGTAAAGGTGAGTTGGGGTGCTGCATAAAACCAGAGATTGAAATGAGCACAGATAAAGTTCCTTAAGCCAAATATGGAATAGACAAGAGCTACCTCTTGCTCAACGAAATGGACTCAACACCACATATTAAATGCCTAAGAATGTACCTGACTAGTAAGTATCTTAAAACCTATGGATTGCTATGTCTCCGAAAGAGAATCAAGCATGTGTACAGGGGCATAAACGCAGCAGTGATAGGATTGGAGAGGTTCGGTGAGCAAATGAAGACCCTTTGAAGTCATATTGTATGGTACCCATTCCACGGGTTTCAACTACCCAGGTTTAAGGTATTCTTCCTTCAGCTAAAACATGCATGTGCAACCTAGAGTATGATCAACCATGTGATCGGGAGACGTGTTCAAATATGTCTCAGTTTTCGTACCCTGGTACTCGGGTACAACATTCCAGACGCTTTACTAACACCCTCCCGACTTGGAGAGTCAGTCCCTTTAACCTCCTGTTTGGCCCAGTTTGCAATTTCTGCGGAAGATGAACAGGAATAGCGAGAACCAATGAGAGACTAGCTGGAGGTGTCTGAACGGGCAAATTTAACTCTCATTTCCCACCAGGAAGAGGAATTAACCAAAGGCTCAGCGTGCCGTGCCGGAACCAGATTAGGGCCTGAAGCCATCCTGCGGTGTTGCGGCCTGCTCAAAAGAAAGCGAGTTGAAGAAAGGAGCTCAGGGGCACTGTAATTCACAAACCTGCAGAGTTATAAATGACAGCTATCGTCCAAAAATATACTGAAGTAAGGCTGCCAAGAGGACTTGAAAGCGGGGCAGAATTGCAGGAAACCGATTTCAGGAGGCAGACTGGAATTGCATTGAAAGCATAGGAAAAGAGGCAGAACGTCCACAATGATGCACTTGGCCAAAAAGGGCGTATGCGTTTTTTCCTGAATATATTCAGGAAAAAACGCATACGCCCTTTTTGGCCAACCAAGCAAGCTTGCAAAGGAAATCTGCACTACAATGAAGTCTCACTTCCCCCCGGTCAAAAGGGCCATCTGAAAAAAGTGTAAAATCCAGAAAGGCAGGACAGGCCATGGAGAACTGGGAGCCTTGTTATGCTGATGGGCGGGATGTAAATTGCCAACAGACACTCGGGAGAAGTGTATGGTGTTTCCTGAAACATCTAAAAAACAAAGCAACAGAGCCTAGGGCACTTCCACTTATGGTCCTATAGCTTAGGGAAATTAAAATCAAAAAGACACAGCCACCCCAAAGTTTGGGACGCCTCTGTTTACAAGAACCTCGTTTACAGTACAAGTTCAACATCGCAGAAAGTGAAAAATGGATAAAGAAGTTGTGGTATTTACTTACAAAGCAATATCACTCAGCAATGAAATCTATGTCATCAGGCCCTTAGCAGCACAATGAGTGGATTCAGGTATGATGATTCTAACTGAAATAAGTCACACAGAAAAAGAAACATCATAAGATATCAGTAATACACGGAATGTAAACTTGGCTACACAGGAACTGAATTACAGAACAGAACAGGGTCTCAAATTTAGAAAACCAACTTATGCTTGCTTAAGGGGAAAGGTGAGTTGGGGTGCTGCATAAAACCAGAGATTGAAATGAGCACAGATAAAGTTCCTTAAGCCAAATATGGAATAGACAAGAGCTACTCCTTGCTCAACGAAATGGACTCAACACCGCATATTAAATGCCTAAGAATGTACCTGACTAGTAAGTATCTTAAAACCTATGGATTGCTATGTCTCCAAAAGAGAATCAAGCATGTGTACAGGGGCATAAACGCAGCAGTGATAGGATTGGAGAGGTTCGGTGAGCAAATGAAGACCCTTTGAAGTCATATTGCATGGTACCCATTCCACGGGTTTCAACTACCCAGGTTTAAGGTATTCTTCCTTCAGCTAAAACATGCATGTGCAACCTAGAGTATGATCAACCATGTGATCGGGAGACGTGTTCAAATATGTCTCAGTTTTCGTACCCTGGTACTCGGGTGCAACATTCCAGACGCTTTACTAACACCCTCCCTACTTGGAGAGTCAGTCCCTTTAACCTCCTGTTTGGCCCAGTTTGCAATTTCTGCGGAAGATGAACAGGAATAGCGAGAACCAATGAGAGACTAGCTGGAGGTGTCTGGACGGGCAAATTTAACTCTCATTTCCCACCAGGAAGAGGAATTAACCAAAGGCTCAGCGTGCCGTGCCGGAACCAGATTAGGGCCTGAAGCCATCCTGCGGTGTTGCGGCCAGCTCAAAAGAAAGCGAGTTTAAGAAAGGAGCTCAGGGGCACTGTAATTCACAAACCTGCAGAGTTATAAATGACAGCTATCGTCCAAAAATATACTGAAGTAAGGCTGCCAAGAGGACTTGAAAGCGGGGCAGAATTGCAGGAAACCGATTTCAGGAGGTAGACTGGAATTGCATTGAAAGCATAGGAAAAGAGGCAGAACGTCCACAATGATGCACTTGGCCAAAAAGGGCGTATGCGTTTTTTCCTGAATATATTCAGGAAAAAACGCATACGCCCTTTTTGGCCAACCAAGCAAGCTTGCAAAGGAAATCTGCACTACAATGAAGTCTCACTTCCCCCCGGTCAAAAGGGCCATCTGAAAAAAGTGTAAAATCCAGAAAGGCAGGACAGGCCATGGAGAACTGGGAGCCTTGTTATGCTGATGGGCGGGATGTAAATTGCCAACAGACACTCGGGAGAAGTGTATGGTGTTTCCTGAAACATCTAAAAAACAAAGCAACAGAGCCTAGGGCACTTCCACTTATGGTCCTATAGATTAGGGAAATTAAAATCAAAAAGACACAGCCACCCCAAAGTTTGGGATGCCTCTGTTTACAAGAACCTCGTTTACAGTACAAGTTCAACATTGCAGAAAGTGAAAAATGGATAAAGAAGTTGTGGTATTTACTTACAAAGCAATATCACTCTGCAATGAAATCTATGTCATCAGGCCCTTAGCAGCACAATGAGTGGATTCAGGTATGATGATTCTAACTGAAATAAGTCACACAGAAAAAGAAACATCATAAGATATCAGTAATACACGGAATGTAAACTTGGCTACACAGGAACTGAATTACAGAACAGAACAGGGTCTCAAATTTAGAAAACCAACTTATGCTTGCTTAAGGGGAAAGGTGAGTTGGGGTGCTGCATAAAACCAGAGATTGAAATCAGCACAGATAAAGTTCCTTAAGCCAAATATGGAATAGACAAGAGCTACTCCTTGCTCAACGAAATGGACACAACACCGCATATTAAACGCCTAAGAATGTACCTGACTAGTAAGTATCTTAAAACCTATGGATTGCTATGTCTCCGAAAGAGAATCAAGCATGTGTACAGGGGCATAAACGCAGCAGTGATAGGATTGGAGAGGTTTGGTGAGCAAATGAAGACCCTCTGAAGTCATATTGCATGGTACCCATTCCACGGGTTTCAACTACCCAGGTTTAAGGTATTCTTCCTTCAGCTAAAACATGCATGTGCAACCTAGAGTATGATCAACCATGTGATCGGGAGACGTGTTCAAATATGTCTCAGTTTTCGTACCCTGGTACTCGAGTGCAACATTCCAGACGCTTTACTAACACCCTCCCGACTTGGAGAGTCAGTCCCTTTAACCTCCTGTTTGGCCCAGTTTGCAATTTCTGCGGAAGATGAACAGGAATAGCGAGAACCAATGAGAGACTAGCTGGAGGTGTCTGGACGGGCAAATTTAACTCTCATTTCCCACCAGGAAGAGGAATTAACCAAAGGCTCAGCGTGCCGTGCCGGAACCAGATTAGGGCCTGAAGCCATCCTGCGGTGTTGCGGCCAGCTCAAAAGAAAGCGAGTTGAAGAAAGGAGCTCAGGGGCACTGTAATTCACAAACCTGCAGAGTTATAAATGACAGCTATCGTCCAAAAATATACTGAAGTAAGGCTGCCAAGAGGACTTGAAAGCGGGGCAGAATTGCAGGAAACCGATTTCAGGAGGTAGACTGGAATTGCATTGAAAGCATAGGAAAAGAGGCAGAACGTCCACAATGATGCACTTGGCCAAAAAGGGCGTATGCGTTTTTTCCTGAATATATTCAGGAAAAAACGCATACGCCCTTTTTGGCCAACCAAGCAAGCTTGCAAAGGAAATCTGCACTACAATGAAGTCTCACTTCCCCCCGGTCAAAAGGGCCATCTGAAAAAAGTGTAAAATCCAGAAAGGCAGGACAGGCCATGGAGAACTGGGAGCCTTGTTATGCTGATGGGCGGGATGTAAATTGCCAACAGACACTCGGGAGAAGTGTATGGTGTTTCCTGAAACATCTAAAAAACAAAGCAACAGAGCCTAGGGCACTTCCACTTATGGTCCTATAGCTTAGGGAAATTAAAATCAAAAAGACACAGCCACCCCAAAGTTTGGGACGCCTCTGTTTACAAGAACCTCGTTTACAGTACAAGTTCAACATCGCAGAAAGTGAAAAATGGATAAAGAAGTTGTGGTATTTACTTACAAAGCAATATCACTCAGCAATGAAATCTATGTCATCAGGCCCTTAGCAGCACAATGAGTGGATTCAGGTATGATGATTCTAACTGAAATAAGTCACACAGAAAAAGAAACATCATAAGATATCAGGAATACACGGAATGTAAACTTGGCTACACAGGAACTGAATTACAGAACAGAACAGGGTCTCAAATTTAGAAAACCAACTTATGCTTGCTTAAGGGGAAAGGTGAGTTGGGGTGCTGCATAAAACCAGAGATTGAAATCAGCACAGATAAAGTTCCTTAAGCCAAATATGGAATAGACAAGAGCTACTCCTTGCTCAACGAAATGGACACAACACGGCATATTAAACGCCTAAGAATGTACCTGACTAGTAAGTATCTTAAAACCTATGGATTGCTATGTCTCCGAAAGAGAATCAAGCATGTGTACAGGGGCATAAACGCAGCAGTGATAGGATTGGAGAGGTTTGGTGAGCAAATGAAGACCCTCTGAAGTCATATTGCATGGTACCCATTCCACGGGTTTCAACTACCCAGGTTTAAGGTATTCTTCCTTCAGCTAAAACATGCATGTGGAACCTAGAGTATGATCAACCATGTGATCGGGAGACGTGTTCAAATATGTTTCAGTTTTCGTACCCTGGTACTCGGGTGCAACATTCCAGACGCTTTACTAACACCCTCCCGACTTGGAGAGTCAGTCCCTTTAACCTCCTGTTTGGCCCAGTTTGCAATTTCTGCGGAAGATGAACAGGAATAGCGAGAACCAATGAGAGACTAGCTGGAGGTGTCTGGACGGGCAAATTTAACTCTCATTTCCCACCAGGAAGAGGAATTAACCAAAGGCTCAGCGTGCCGTGCCGGAACCAGATTAGGGCCTGAAGCCATCCTGCGGTGTTGCGGCCAGCTCAAAAGAAAGCGAGTTGAAGAAAGGAGCTCAGGGGCACTGTAATTCACAAACCTGCAGAGTTATAAATGACAGCTATCGTCCAAAAATATACTGAAGTAAGGCTGCCAAGAGGACTTGAAAGCGGGGCAGAATTGCAGGAAACCGATTTCAGGAGGTAGACTGGAATTGCATTGAAAGCATAGGAAAAGAGGCAGAACGTCCACAATGATGCACTTGGCCAAAAAGGGCGTATGCGTTTTTTCCTGAATATATTCAGGAAAAAACGCATACGCCCTTTTTGGCCAACCAAGCAAGCTTGCAAAGGAAATCTGCACTACAATGAAGTCTCACTTCCCCCCGGTCAAAAGGGCCATCTGAAAAAAGTGTAAAATCCAGAAAGGCAGGACAGGCCATGGAGAACTGGGAGCCTTGTTATGCTGATGGGCGGGATGTAAATTGCCAACAGACACTCGGGAGAAGTGTATGGTGTTTCCTGAAACATCTAAAAAACAAAGCAACAGAGCCTAGGGCACTTCCACTTATGGTCCTATAGCTTAGGGAAATTAAAATCAAAAAGACACAGCCACCCCAAAGTTTGGGACGCCTCTGTTTACAAGAACCTCGTTTACAGTACAAGTTCAACATCGCAGAAAGTGAAAAATGGATAAAGAAGTTGTGGTATTTACTTACAAAGCAATATCACTCAGCAATGAAATCTATGTCATCAGGCCCTTAGCAGCACAATGAGTGGATTCAGGTATGATGATTCTAACTGAAATAAGTCACACAGAAAAAGAAACATCATAAGATATCAGTAATACACGGAATGTAAACTTGGCTACACAGGAACTGAATTACAGAACAGAACAGGGTCTCAAATTTAGAAAACCAACTTATGCTTGCTTAAGGGGAAAGGTGAGTTGGGGTGCTGCATAAAACCAGAGATTGAAATGAGCACAGATAAAGTTCCTTAAGCCAAATATGGAATAGACAAGAGCTACTCCTTGCTCAACGAAATGGACTCAACACCGCATATTAAACGCCTAAGAATGTACCTGACTAGTAAGTATCTTAAAACCTATGGATTGCTATGTCTCCGAAAGAGAATCAAGCATGTGTACAGGGGCATAAACGCAGCAGTGATAGGATTGGAGAGGTTCGGTGAGCAAATGAAGACCCTTTGAAGTCATATTGCATGGTACCCATTCCACGGGTTTCAACTACCCAGGTTTAAGGTATTCTTCCTTCAGCTAAAACATGCATGTGGAACCTAGAGTCTGATCAACCATGTGATCGGGAGACGTGTTCAAATATGTCTCAGTTTTCGTACCCTGGTACTCGGGTGCAACATTCCAGACGCTTTACTAACACCCTCCCGACTTGGAGAGTCAGTCCCTTTAACCTCCTGTTTGGCCCAGTTTGCAATTTCTGCGGAAGATGAACAGGAATAGCGAGAACCAATGAGAGACTAGCTGGAGGTGTCTGGACGGGCAAATTTAACTCTCATTTCCCACCAGGAAGAGGAATTAACCAAAGGCTCAGCGTGCCGTGCCGGAACCAGATTAGGGCCTGAAGCCATCCTGCGGTGTTGCGGCCAGCTCAAAAGAAAGCGAGTTGAAGAAAGGAGCTCAGGGGCACTGTAATTCACAAACCTGCAGAGTTATAAATGACAGCTATCATCCAAAAATATACTGAAGTAAGGCTGCCAAGAGGACTTGAAAGCGGGGCAGAATTGCAGGAAACCGATTTCAGGAGGCAGACTGGAATTGCATTGAAAGCATAGGAAAAGAGGCAGAACGTCCACAATGATGCACTTGGCCAAAAAGGGCGTATGCGTTTTTTCCTGAATATATTCAGGAAAAAACGCATACGCCCTTTTTGGCCAACCAAGCAAGCTTGCAAAGGAAATCTGCACTACAATGAAGTCTCACTTCCCCCCGGTCAAAAGGGCCATCTGAAAAAAGTGTAAAATCCAGAAAGGCAGGACAGGCCATGGAGAACTGGGAGCCTTGTTATGCTGATGGGCGGGATGTAAATTGCCAACAGACACTCGGGAGAAGTGTATGGTGTTTCCTGAAACATCTAAAAAACAAAGCAACAGAGCCTAGGGCACTTCCACTTATGGTCCTATAGCTTAGGGAAATTAAAATCAAAAAGACACAGCCACCCCAAACATTGGGACGCCTCTGTTTACAAGAACCTCGATAACAGTACAAGTTCAACATCGCAGAAAGTGAAAAATGGATAAAGAAGTTGTGGTATTTACTTACAAAGCAATATCACTCAGCAATGAAATCTATGTCATCAGGCCCTTAGCAGCACAATGAGTGGATTCAGGTATGATGATTCTAACTGAAATAAGTCACACAGAAAATGAAACATCATAAGATATCAGTAATACACGGAATGTAAACTTGGCTACACAGGAACTGAATTACAGAACAGAACAGGGTCTCAAATTTAGAAAACCAACTTATGCTTGCTTAAGGGTAAAGGTGAGTTGGGGTGCTGCATAAAACCAGAGATTGAAATGAGCACAGATAAAGTTCCTTAAGCCAAATATGGAATAGACAAGAGCTACTCCTTGCTCAAAGAAATGGACTCAACACCCCATATTAAACGCCTAAGAATGTACCTGACTAGTAAGTATCTTAAAACCTATGGATTGCTATGTCTCCGAAAGAGAACCAAGCATGTGTACAGGGGCATAAACACAGCAGTGATAGGATTGGAGAGGTTCGGTGAGCAAATGAAGACCCTTTGAAGTCATATTGCATGGTACCCATTCCACGGGTTTCAACTACCCAGGTTTAAGGTATTCTTCCTTCAGCTAAAACATGCATGTGGAACCTAGAGTCTGATCAACCATGTGATCGGGAGACGTGTTCAAATATGTCTCAGTTTTCGTACCCTGGTACTCAGGTGCAACATTCCAGACGCTTTACTAACACCCTCCTGACTTGGAGAGTCAGTCCCTTTAACCTCCTGTTTGGCCCAGTTTGCAATTTCTGCGGAAGATGAACAGGAATAGCGAGAACCAATGAGAGACTAGCTGGAGGTGTCTGGACGGGCAAATTTAACTCTCATTTCCCACCAGGAAGAGGAATTAACCAAAGGCTCAGCGTGCCGTGCCGGAACCAGATTAGGGCCTGAAGCCATCCTGCGGTGTTGCGGCCAGGTCACAAGAAAGCGAGTTGAAGAAAGGAGCTCAGGGGCACTGTAATTCACAAACCTGCAGAGTTATAAATGACAGCTATCGTCCAAAAATATACTGAAGTAAGGCTGCCAAGAGGACTTGAAAGCGGGGCAGAATTGCAGGAAACCGATTTCAGGAGGTAGACTGGAATTGCATTGAAAGCATAGGAAAAGAGGCAGAACGTCCACAATGATGCACTTGGCCAAAAAGGGCGTATGCGTTTTCTCCTGAATATATTCAGGAAAAAACGCATACGCCCTTTTTGGCCAACCAAGCAAGCTTGCAAAGGAAATCTGCACTACAATGAAGTCTCACTTCCCCCCGGTCAAAAGGGCCATCTGAAAAAAGTGTAAAATCCAGAAAGGCAGGACAGGCCATGGAGAACTGGGAGCCTTGTTATGCTGATGGGCGGGATGTAAATTGCCAACAGACACTCGGGAGAAGTGTATGGTGTTTCCTGAAACATCTAAAAAACAAAGCAACAGAGCCTAGGGCACTTCCACTTATGGTCCTATAGCTTAGGGAAATTAAAATCAAAAAGACACAGCCACCCCAAACATTGGGACGCCTCTGTTTACAAGAACCTCGTTTACAGTACAAGTTCAACATCGCAGAAAGTGAAAAATGGATAAAGAAGTTGTGGTATTTACTTACAAAGCAATATCACTCAGCAATGAAATCTATGTCATCAGGCCCTTAGCAGCACAATGAGTGGATTCAGGTATGATGATTCTAACTGAAATAAGTCACACAGAAAAAGAAACATCATAAGATATCAGTAATACACGGAATGTAAACTTGGCTACACAGGAACTGAATTACAGAACAGAACAGGGTCTCAAATTTAGAAAACCAACTTATGCTTGCTTAAGGGTAAAGGTGAGTTGGGGTGCTGCATAAAACCAGAGATTGAAATGAGCACAGATAAAGTTCCTTAAGCCAAATATGGAATAGACAAGAGCTACTCCTTGCTCAAAGAAATGGACTCAACACCGCATATTAAACGCCTAAGAATGTACCTGACTAGTAAGTATCTTAAAACCTATGGATTGCTATGTCTCCGAAAGAGAATCAAGCATGTGTACAGGGGCATAAACACAGCAGTGATAGGATTGGAGAGGTTCGGTGAGCAACTGAAGACCCTTTGAAGTCATATTGCATGGTACCCATTCCACGGGTTTCAACTACCCAGGTTTAAGGTATTCTTCCTTCAGCTAAAACATGCATGTGGAACCTAGAGTCTGATCAACCATGTGATCAGGAGACGTGTTCAAATATGTCTCAGTTTTCGTACCCTGGTACTCAGGTGCAACATTCCAGACGCTTTACTAACACCCTCCTGACTTGGAGAGTCAGTCCCTTTAACCTCCTGTTTGGCCCAGTTTGCAATTTCTGCGGAAGATGAACAGGAATAGCGAGAACCAATGAGAGACTAGCTGGAGGTGTCTGGACGGGCAAATTTAACTCTCATTTCCCACCAGGAAGAGGAATTAACCAAAGGCTCAGCGTGCCGTGCCGGAACCAGATTAGGGCCTGAAGCCATCCTGCGGTGTTGCGGCCAGGTCACAAGAAAGCGAGTTGAAGAAAGGAGCTCAGGGGCACTGTAATTCACAAACCTGCAGAGTTATAAATGACAGCTATCGTCCAAAAATATACTGAAGTAAGGCTGCCAAGAGGACTTGAAAGCGGGGCAGAATTGCAGGAAACCGATTTCAGGAGGTAGACTGGAATTGCATTGAAAGCATAGGAAAAGAGGCAGAACGTCCACAATGATGCACTTGGCCAAAAAGGGCGTATGCGTTTTTTCCTGAATATATTCAGGAAAAAACGCATACGCCCTTTTTGGCCAACCAAGCAAGCTTGCAAAGGAAATCTGCACTACAATGAAGTCTCACTTTCCCCCGGTCAAAAGGGCCATCTGAAAAAAGTGTAAAATCCAGAAAGGCAGGACAGGCCATGGAGAACTGGGAGCCTTGTTATGCTGATGGGCGGGATGTAAATTGCCAACAGACACTCGGGAGAAGTGTATGGTGTTTCCTGAAACATCTAAAAAACAAAGCAACAGAGCCTAGGGCACTTCCACTTATGGTCCTATAGATTAGGGAAATTAAAATCAAAAAGACACAGCCACCCCAAAGTTTGGGACGCCTCTGTTTACAAGAACCTCGTTTACAGTACAAGTTCAACATTGCAGAAAGTGAAAAATGGATAAAGAAGTTGTGGTATTTACTTACAAAGCAATATCACTCTGCAATGAAATCTATGTCATCAGGCCCTTAGCAGCACAATGAGTGGATTCAGGTATGATGATTCTAACTGAAATAAGTCACACAGAAAAAGAAACATCATAAGATATCAGTAATACACGGAATGTAAACTTCGCTACACAGGAACTGAATTCCAAAACAGAACAGGGTCTCAAATTTAGAAAACCAACTTATGCTTGCTTAAGGGGAAAGGTGAGTTGGGGTGCTGCATAAAACCAGAGATTGAAATGAGCACAGATAAAGTTCCTTAAGCCAAATATGGAATAGACAAGAGCTACTCCTTGCTCAACGAAATGGACACAACACTGCATATTAAACGCCTAAGAATGTACCTGACTAGTAAGTATCTTAAAACCTATGGATTGCTATGTCTCCGAAAGAGAATCAAGCATGTGTACAGGGGCATAAACGCAGCAGTGATAGGATTGGAGAGGTTTGGTGAGCAAATGAAGACCCTCTGAAGTCATATTGCATGGTACCCATTCCACGTGTTTCAACTACCCAGGTTTAAGGTATTCTTCCTTCAGCTAAAACATGCATGTGGAACCTAGAGTATGATCAACCATGTGATCGGGAGACGTGTTCAAATATGTCTCAGGTTTCGTACCCTGGTACTCGGGTGCAACATTCCTGACGCTTTACTAACACCCTCCCAACTTGGAGAGTCAGTCCCTTTAACCTCCTGTTTGGCCCAGTTTGCAATTTCTGCGGAAGATGAACAGGAATAGCGAGAACCAATGAGAGACTAGCTGGAGGTGTCTGGACGGGCAAATTTAACTCTCATTTCCCACCAGGAAGAGGAATTAACCAAAGGCTCAGCGTGCCGTGCCGGAACCAGATTAGGGCCTGAAGCCATCCTGCGGTGTTGCGGCCAGGTCACAAGAAAGCGAGTTGAAGAAAGGAGCTCAGGGGCACTGTAATTCACAAACCTGCAGAGTTATAAATGACAGCTATCGTCCAAAAATATACTGAAGTAAGGCTGCCAAGAGGACTTGAAAGCGGGGCAGAATTGCAGGAAACCG